>NC_044501.1:9252663-9257663 GCF_902362185.1 Chanos chanos | reverse complement strand
TACACCTACTCTGTGCAGTTTGTGGTGAGAATGTTCACTCCCTTGTTCTCTCTCTCTCTCTCTCTCTCTCATTCACTCTCTCACTTACTCTCTTGCCTCGTCATTTGTCCTTTTCATGTTAGCCTCAAAAACAAATCGTTATTGAGCAGCAAAAGCGCAGTTGCTTTAACGACCACATGGTGGCGCATCGAGACTGATTGCTCTGTTTGTTTTGATACAGTTCCTCGAGAGTCAAGCGTCCATAAAATGGAAAAAAAAAAAAAAATTGTTATTTATATATATGTATGTCATTAGTGATGAAACAGTCATAGTGCTGGTGTTGGTTGTAGAAGTTATGAGTAGGCCAACCATACATGAGCACGTGTGGATGACGTGAGTGTTGTCGGTGCCCTTTGGGCTGTTCTTAAACAGTGTGCTCTGGCTTTTCTCAGGAGGATCCAAACATTCGATGGGCCTCGAGATGGGACTACATACTGGAGTCGATGCCCCACACCAACATTCAGTGGTTTAGGTAAGCTCTCAACAGACTCAGCTGTTTTGTAAACACACACACACACACACACAGCATTCGCAAGTATTCACTCAAATCCATTTGATTGTTCCACACATTCCTGTACATGGTTTACACTCTCTCTCCCCCTCTTTCTCTCCCTCTCCCTGTCCCCCTCTTTCTCTCCCTCTCTCTCTCCCTCTCTCTCTCGCTCCCCCCCTGTCTGTCATGAGTTCTCTGAGATATTTCTGCCCACGTTTAAAGCACTGTTGTTGTTGTTGTTGTCTCTTTCCTGTCTCGGTTCTGACGGCAGTATAATGAACTCCCTGGTGATCGTGCTCTTCCTGTCGGGTATGGTGGCCATGATCATGCTGAGGACTCTACATAAGGACATCGCCCGCTACAACCAGATGGATTCAGTGGTGAGTCCGGAGCTACGTCAGCCCGAAACGGCGCCGACTACAGCCCTGACAGCTCTCTGTCGCACAAACAGCTGTTAACAAGCGGGGTCCAGTCACATCACAGTGGTCGGGCCAGGACAGGACCCGTTAAACACATGAGTGCGGAGGCACTTCAGAACCCATCGCCGTTGGTTAAACCCCCCCCACAACTGGCTCTGTTTACCCTTGGCCTGACCTCTTGTGGTATTCGTGTGAACGGTCTTTTTTAGGTATCTTCGTGTACGAGGTTTCGCCTGTGCGTGTGTTTACGTGTGTGCGTGTTAATTACCGCACATCTGAAGATGTGTGTTTACGCGCTGCGTTTATGTGTCAAACACGTTTACATGTGATCTGGGAGTTTGGGGCGTGAGAACAATGGCGTCACGGTGATGAGGAGTGACAGGTGCCAGGGCCCGTGGCCCCGCCCCCTTGGCTGGTCTTTTGTGTGGGAGCAGCTGCCGTGACAGCGTGGGTCTGGGTTCAGTTAGTGTGGACACATGCGTTACCCCCCCTCCTTCCTCTTTCTCTTTTCCCCCTCTCTCTCTCTCTCTCTCTCTCTCTCTCTCTCTCTCTCATCTTCAAAGTTCTCTTTCTCTCACAATGCCACTCTGTTTTTTTCTTTTTCTAGCTCTTGGGTACTCACAGTGTCGTCCCCCCCCCCTCTCTCTCTCTCTCTTCTTTCTTACTCTCCTTCTTCTTTTTCTGTCTCTCATTTTTCGTACCTGTGTGAAGTCTCTCTGACCCCAACCTCGTCTTTCTCTCTCTCTCTCTCTCTCTCTCCTCCCTCGCTGAGCCGCGGCGGGCCGGGTTCAGGCCGCGTGCGCGTCTCGTCTGTGCCGTCCCGTCACGCCCGTGTTGAGTCTGTGAGTCTGTCTCGCTCGTTAGCAATGACCAGTGAGACCAGCTCCTCAGCATCTCTTACTCTACTAACACACCCCCCCCCCCCAAAATCTCTGGCCTCTCCTTTTGATCTCCATGTTCTCTAATTGGGTCTCAGACCCTTTACTCCACTGCACTGGGATGGGGGCGGGAGGGGGGGGGAGGGGTTGGGATGCCTACTCAAGCTTTTGTTTTGGTTTTTTTTTTCTTTTTTTGTCTTTTTCTCATCGCTCCTTCCCTGTGCTTTTTTTTGTCGTTGGCATTCCCAGGAGGACGCTCAGGAGGAATTTGGCTGGAAACTGGTGCACGGGGACGTGTTCAGGCCTCCTCGGAAAGGGATGCTGCTGTCCGTGTTCCTGGGCTCGGGAACTCAGATCTTCATCATGACCTTCGTCACCCTCTGTGAGTGACGGCTTGATAATTTCACCCCGCTCTGGAAAAAAAACTCTTTAACCTCTGAACTCAAGCCTTTCCTGGATCTGGTGGAAATGCTGTCTAGCCCATCACCACATCAGTACAAAAACAAATATTTTACATTATCAGTTGAACTTGATGGTGTTCGGTATAAATTTATTAATATTAAAACTGTAATATTAACACTAGATGCGGATTTAAAGGTGAGCAGGATCAGTGTACATACCTGTTTATCTCTCTCTCTCTCTGTAGTCTTTGCGTGTCTTGGTTTCCTGTCTCCAGCCAATCGCGGCGCTCTGATGACCTGTGCCGTGGTTCTGTGGGTTCTCCTGGGTACTCCAGCCGGCTACGTGGCCGCCCGCTTCTACAAGTGTAAGTACGAAGCCGCAGAGCGGGAGGTTAACGACCTTTAACCTTTTTAGCTTAACCCCCCCCCCCCCCCACCCCCCCCCAGTTCGGGCCGTCTTCAGCTCGTTAGATCCCATCAGCGTCAGACGAGCGTGACCTCCCGCTGCACCCTTCCTCCGCCGCCCGTTACGTTTCTCAGAACCTGCCGCCTCTCGGCTATGATACCCCTGTCAGATGCCCCTGTGCCATCCAGACTCCTCCCACACCGTCTGGATCTCTTCCCCTGCTTCCATCCACCGCATTAAAGTCTGCCCAGAACTGGCCCTTTAAGTCTGTTTCATTATTAAAGAGCCCAGAACTGGCCCTTTGACTTAAAGTCTGTTTCATCACTAAAGAGTAGTTTAAGTGGCCCATATAGGCTCGGTATGGAGAGTTGTAACATGGACGTTTTGTTTGAAAGGTTAAATGTCGGTCTCGGCGTTTGATGTTTCAGTGTCTGTTTTGTCTCACTCTGGTTTATTAACAGCGTTCGGTGGAGAGAAATGGAAGACCAACGTTCTTCTCACCGCCTTCCTGTGCCCAGGGTGAGCGTTCTGGGTCCTCACGTCAGGGGATTCTCCTCATTCCTTTCCCGCCCCCTTCTTCACGGTTTTGACTGTTCAGCTCCGCGCCAGTATTTCCTGCTTCGTTCATTAAGACTGTCCCTTTTTGGGTCAGCTTATGTGTTTTTGAATGAGTGTCCACTGAATGTGGGTCTGCGCTCCATGTGTGATCTAGTCATGAATATGTTACATATAACATACACATATACCGTGGTCATATCAGTGTCTTAGCCCATGTCCTGGTTCTCGGAGTGGATGGCGGTTTATGTGGTTCACGGCGCGGTCGTGTTTCGGTTGGGCGGCGGCTGATGTGTCTTCTTTGCCTTCCTCTCAGGGTGGTGTTTGCAGACTTTTTCCTGATGAACCTGATCCTGTGGGGTGAGGGGTCATCTGCGGCCATGCCCTTTGGAACCCTGGTGGCCATCTTGGCTCTGTGGTTCTGCATTTCGGTCCCGCTCACCTTCATTGGCGCCTACTTTGGCTTCAAGAAGGCTGTAAGTAAACGCTTATGTCCTCTTCCTCAAAAACTAAACTTCTCTCTCTCTCTCTCTCTTTCTCTCTCTCTCTCTCTCTCTGTCTTTAAACGTTTTCCTCAATCTAAAAACTCTCAGCTGAACTGTAGCCTCTTCGCCACAGTGCCCCTCCTCGACCTCACCCTCTTTTTCTCCCTCTCTCTCTTTTTTTGACTTGAGCTTTTCCCCTTGTAGCTCAGCCTTCTTGCTCTACCTTAAAACCCAAATTCCAGTTCTCTTCTCTGTCCAAGGAACCCCGTTCAGAAGCTCTGACCTTGATTAAGACTCATAAGAGTAGTGATAAATACAGTCACTCTTCTTAAACAAAAAAAAAGCAGCAGAATCCTCCATCCGATAACACTTTTCTGTTTCGTTCCCCAGCCTTTCTCCAGAAGTTTCTCTGATGATTTTTTTTTTTTTTAAAACGAGATCTGTTATTTAACCTCTAGCAGGATCCATCAGCATCCAGTACTGACACGCGTTTTTGGGTTTTTTTTCTTCTTTTTTTTTTACGGTTTCTTTTCTTTAGGCCATTGAGCACCCCGTCCGCACCAATCAGATTCCGAGGCAGATTCCGGAACAGTCCTTCTACACCAAACCGCTTCCCGGGATCATTATGGGCGGAATCCTGCCGTTCGGGTGCATCTTCATCCAGCTCTTTTTCATCCTCAACAGCATCTGGTGAGTTCCGCAGCGCCAAGTCAGCCTCACCACGTGGAGCCGTGCTTTTGTGACTCATAAACTGAGTCATGAGGTGTGTCGTATTTCAGCACAGATAACATAAACGAATGCCCTCCAGCTTTTCCCTTACTATTCATCTTCAGCCTGGTGAATCCATTTTGCATTGCTATAACTTTTTTTTTTTGTTTTTTTTGTTTTTGGGGAAGAAGAACAGTAAAAGCTTACAGTTAACGTGGCAGAGAAGTCACACCAGTGTTACCACACAGCAAAATAAACGGATAATGAGAATGTACGATCAAAGAACAGGAGTCTGTGAATATCTTATTGCGAGTGTGTAGTCCCCGGCGGAGATGATATGCAAGATTTCAGTAAAATGTCAGAAATGAAAGTCAGACGGCGTCGAGGGCTGTCATTTCTGTCAAGTGGACGTAGGCTTAGAGCCCTGCGCTCGAGTCGAGACGGAGTCGGCGACGCGCCGTGAGTGTGTCGTGGTATCTGCGACGTTGACCGTTGTTTTGCGTTTCATCTTCAGGTCCCACCAAATGTATTACATGTTTGGCTTCCTCTTCCTCGTCTTCATCATCTTGGTGATCACCTGCTCTGAGGCCACCATCCTACTCTGTTATTTCCACCT
>NC_044501.1:9232663-9247663 GCF_902362185.1 Chanos chanos | reverse complement strand
CGTTGCGTGCCATTGTGCTGTATTACAGGGGTAAACAGAGTCACTCACAGTGGGGAAGCTGTATTAAAATGGGTCATTCACCAGGCGTGTCACCTTCAGCTTGTCTTACAGTGCCTAATGATGGGACCCGATACACTTAATGCTACACTATTAATAGCTTCATGCATCACTTAGATCAAAAACTCCCTGTCTATCTATCTATTTATCTATCTATCTGTCTGTCTGTGTGTCTGTATAACTATATCTGTATATGTAAGCCCTTCAGAAATGATCAGCATCCCTGATAACGATTAGCTGTATTTTATGCTCAAACATATGGGAAATCTACTTTCATTTATTGTCGTAGAACTTATCAAAGAATGTTTTTTTCATGAAAAGGAACATAACAATCAAAACAAACAAATAAACAACAACAAAACAATCCAAAAGCACAAGGGAGTGGTAAGATGGGAAAAAATGAGTGTCTCTTTAAGATCAATCTACACTTAAATTATACCAGAACTGTCAATGAGTTTTACTTCCCATCTGTAAAATACATTTTTAACCCCAGCTGCACTCCAAACAGGCCACTAAGCACAAGTATTCACCCTGATCACAGCACCACCACCATACAAACACTAGCATCTCAAAATACTCTGAAAACTACTGATTGGTTGTTTTTTTTTTCCAAATAAATATGTATTTCAACACTATTTCATCAAGTTTAACGGTAATGTACTGTAGCTTTTTAAAACCAAAACAAAAATAAAAATACCAAAATACAAAAGTCGATTTTGGCTCTGGGTTTTCAGTAATGTCTAGAGCTATCTCCTAAAAGCTGATGCGAACTCTGCCCCTAAAGCAGGGCTTTCTGAGGCCAAAGGTTGGGATTATCTGGCTGCGGAGAGGGAAAATGTGAAACCACGCTTAGCTCGCTGAGCTCCTCGTTGAGTTTAACAACAGCAGAAATGACACAAATACTTCAACGTTCATCAAAGGAAGTAGCGTTCCTCACAGACGGCTTTGACAAGCTCAAACTGTCAGAGAACCAGTTCAACCAACCAGTGCCCACTGATCTTCTGACCCAGACTTCATCTCAGGAGAACCGTGTGGTGCCTTGTTGAAAGGTGACTCGTTCCCTAATTCATATTTGCCGGCCATCGCCAGATCAACAGCTGCAGAAGTCTATGTGAGCTTCAGAAGGGGAAGATCCCAGCTAGGCGGCTAGACATCGTGGTGATCGGCAAGGGTACCAGAGGAGCAATGATCATCCACATTGCCACTCCAGATGACAAGAACATTTCAACCAAGGAGCAGGAGGAAATCAGCAAATACCAGGACCTGCAACTTCAAGTGCAAAAGATCTGGCACATGAAGGCCCAAGTCATCCCGGCAGTAACCAAAGCCCCGGGCTGGTGTTCTGCAGAATTGAACAAACACCATCTGACTGCCCTTGTCAAAGCAACGCTGCTTGGAAGTGGATACACCCTCCACAAGATCCTGGATCTCCCGGAGGGCTGGTAGGAACTTCTGAGACCCAGAGGAACAATAATCGACCCAAAGAAAGCGTCATGATGAACAAACAACATCATCATCATCATCATGTTGATGTTGTTGCTGAGGTAAAGACGATGAAATAATCAAACACACCTTTTACATCAAATCTGTTAACACCGCTGGGTCATTCCGCAGACAGGAGGATCTCAAAAACTCCTTTAAATTCATATTGTACTCTATTGTATCATGCACTATCATATTGTATGGCTTTGTGTTGTATCGTGTTGTATCATATGTCAAATCACACGAACGGCTACTTTCTTGTTGCTTTTATTTATTTATTCAATGTTTTTCTCTTTTGGAGAAAAATAATCCCTCTTAAACAGAACAGAAGTGTGTGTGTGTGTGTGTGTGTGTGTGTGTATGTGTGTTAACTGCCGTGTTTTACACGTTTATCCTCCGCAGCCTTTAGAACAGTGCCCTGTCGGATCAGGGCACGCGGCAGATCCTTAGTGCTGTCAGTAAGCACGCGCGTGTGTGGGTGATGTTCACCTCACAGCGAGTATCAAAACCACCAGCACCTGCTTCAGTGTTTACAGAGTTTCTCAGGAACAAAGAGATAAGGTAATAAGGGAATAAGATATTAATAATCATTCATCCAAAAAGCAAAAACGCAACATGGGAATTCTCTCTAGTCTTCCCCAACACTTTCCGTTCAGTTAATGTTTCACCTCAGCGTTCACACACGCCGATGCAGCTTTCGCTGAATCTATTCGTGGTGACTGTGCGTTCGTTTCGTCGTGCTCCGATATGCAGAGCAGGACGGACAGACTGCGACGAGAGGAGTTTCTCCCGGGTAATCCATATATCAATTTGAGATGGGCGACTTCACGTAAGGAACTCTTTTCTCTGAGGAGAGAGGGAAGGAAATTGAATATTCCTGCGGAGGACGTTTCTCAGAGCAAACCTCATGTTTCAGTAAATCCAGATGTGGAATTCATAGTACTGTCATGAAAAACAGTTAACTGTATACTGTATATGTGCTACAGTTCATAGTACTGACATGAAAAACAATTAACTGTATATGTGCTACAGTTCATAGTACTGACATGAAAAACAATTAACTGTGTATGTGCTACAGTTCATAGTACTGTCGTGAAAAACAATTAACTGCATGTGTGCTACAGTTCATAGTACTGTCGTGAAAAACAATTAACTGCATGTGTGCTACAGTTCATAGTACTGTCCTGTGAAAGATCATTAGAATGTAAAAACCGACTGAATGTCTTTGTCATTGCAGCACAACAATAGAATAACTTGCACAGGCTGGTGAACTCAGGGCCGTTGTGCACAGTAAGCCACTGACCACTGAGGTATTAACCCTAACAGCCAGATCTTACCCGCCCAGATATAACGGAGCTGATGGTATTTCATAACAAAAGTTACCTCAGTTTACCCCATAGCCTGCATGAGTCCTAAAACTTTATTGTAGTTATGGCTTAAATTTTTCATGCTCCTTATTTATGGTTATGTAGGCCTGTTCATTCATAAATTCATTAAGCTGGAACTAATCAACTCAACTAATTATTTTATTTATGTGTCACACAAACGTAAAAGATAAAAATAGCCTACAGAACGTTACATTATCCAAAAAGAACGAATACAGCACAGTTGTAGCAGCATAAAGCAAAAAGTATTTTTAATCAAATCGATAAACATTCATGATATGTATGAAAGTAGGTCTACACTAGAATACATGAATATGTTATAACATTAAACTTTCCAAGCGTTTTCTTTGATGTAACGCCAGTTTGTCTAATTCATGTCTCTCATTAATCCTGCAGTAAAGCAGGTCTAAAATAACCCGCCTCTAATTTCTTGAAAACGTTTGTTGTAGTTAGATTAGTTCTTCTACTCGGGGTCAAATCAGTACAGCAGCACCAATGCAAAAAATGATTTCACAAGGATTGTCGCCAATGTTCACCGCAGATGAAACTGTGTGTTTCTGACTGTATGTTAGGGTGGCTCTGGAGAACCAAAACAGGTTGTTTAGAGAACCCCCGTGGGTCCTCCCACCGTCGACTGAATCATCGCCCTCAGCTCACCTGTCAACACTGCAGCGTCAACTGGCACAAGCTTCCTCCAGCTATTCTAGAGCATTTTTAACGTGTTATATGTAGCTTACCATAGTAATGATGAAGTACCACAAGAGCATGTAGAGTGTGTTGTCTCAAGGGGAAATAAAGAGTAAATGTATGGCTCTGTTGAGCTGAGCTTCAGAGCAGCTAAGCTGTGAGCCATTTGGAAAACATGTGGCGTCTATACAGCTTTCCTCAGACAATTTCACCACACGCAACCTCTCTCTCACCATATGCAGAGTTAACACCTAACCGCGTATGGCATCAGCGCATGAATAATACAAAGACGTTGAGAGGACAAATTGCCTAAATGAACAAGTTGACAAATGCACGTAGCTATAAGCCACGCGTATGAATTTTTAACTGTACTTACATTGCCGAAACTGCAATCAGTTAGTCACGACAACAATTATCCAAAAGGTTTAAAGTGACTCGCCTCACTAGCTGCACTGAATCCTTTGCTAGTGGAGGTCTACCACCAGATGTCACCAGTAATGTTTGTTAGTGGTTTACAGGGAGCGTTCTTTGTCGTTCTCACACTTTTTTCGGTCGTTTATAGCCACAGCTGCTTCGGGCTACGGCAGGCCCCTCTCAGGGACCGTGTGACTGTTCAGATCTGTTGCCATGCTTTGGTTGCCATGTAGGTGACCAGCGCAGACAGTTTTAGGCAGATGTAATGCAGCCGTTGCCACGGTACCACGTGAATCTCATCACAGGCATCCTAGTTAGGGCTCAAGGTTTGCTACCTGATAAACCTGATCCATCTCTTTGCCTACAGCCAATGCGTGAATCATACAATGACGTTCTGGGGGAGAAGGGGTCATCCGTTCTGCTCCGGGGCGACCGTACGGGGATCCTAGACCATATAACGTTTGGTATGTGCTTCAGTGAACCAAAGTCTGACAATCATTAAAGTATCTCGCTTATGCAACCACAACGACTGTGGTCTAGAATGATTGGCAAATGAAGTACTGCACTAGCTCAGCTAATAGTACACACAGCACACAGCACAAATGTTATCCTCAGGAGTAGATAATCACACTTGAGATGCAACAACTGCTGTCACGTCAAACCCACGCTGCGCCACGGCACCCAACACAATGACATGCCAGAGGAGAGTGCTCTGTTTCCACTCAAACTCTTTCAAACTCACACAGTATAAACCCACACAGTTATACCACACAGTGCCATGCTAGAATCAAAGACACTATTAATATCCACAAGATATAGACAGCACTACTCTCTCACATGGCTACGGTATATAAGTCTATGCCTGTCAAACTTTAACAGTGAATGCTCAGTCAGCAATCAGATGTCTTACCCACAAAACAAATTAACCACAGACATTTGGGTTGGGTCACTGAAAAACAGCGGACCCATCCCCCTAACATAGTTCAACCACGCTGTACTCTTTTGTCTTTTTTTTTTTTGCGATCAACATTTTTTATTAAGGCAAAGACGCAACATTCACACATATGTAACCCATACAAACCAGCAGAGCAGCAATGAGTACATAGAAAGGAGCAATGAGTACGTCGATCAAAAAATAAAAGGGGGGCGGGGGGGGGGGGGCGGGGCAGGAACTTAAGCAGATGTTACTACGCTAAACTCTTGAATGAACGCAAGGGCGTTGTTTCTTACAACAAGAGGAACAAAACACGTAGGGATATCTGTAGACAAACAATAAGGACAAAGGACACACACACACATACACATAAGACAAAAGAAGATAATGACCCCACCGTTGGGAGATCTGAAATATAAGATGGTGCCAGCCCATGTATTGCTTTAAAAACAAATGATAAAAACCGTATTATTAGATTATGTAATTGACTGTTATCCAGTGAGGGGAGGCCAATATATGGGGAACACCGTCCCTCTTCCTAATGTCAGTTAGGACCCCATCAGCAGCATTCTGAACTAACTGCAGATGAAGAAGGGATGACTGACTTACTGTCACGTACAAGGAGTTGTAACAGTCGAGATGGTAAAAATAAAAAGCATGTAAAACTTTCTCTGAATGACTGGAAGGGTTTTAATATAGCAACAGTACACAGCTGGAAGACACTCACAACATTTCTCACAACAGAGTCGCTGAATCAGAAATGACACCAAGAGTTCTGACAGGAGAATGTGCATTTGAGGAAAGAGGTCCAAACGTGTAAGCTATGCTTCAGTTGAATTCTGAGTCGCCAGATATGATAGCTTCCATCTTGGTGTTATTTAACTGGAGGAAGTTTCTAGCCATCCAACATTTAATGCCCTCAAGGCAATCAAAGAGAGACTTCAAAGAGTAATCATCACCCGTTTCAGAGGTAGATAACAGCAGCATGGCTAGGTCTGATCATCCTGGGCTAAAGCCCTGAATATTTTCACCCTGAAGAGGGAGGTGTTTATAGCAAAACAACAGACAGACTGTGTAACGGAGCCGAACTTGACTCGCAGCGTCCGAAGGAGATGGGAGTAATCAAGCGCTGCACAGTGCACACAAAGTTGGAAGATGTGAGCACCCTGTTGAAAAGCTCTGGTTTTCTTTTCCTCAGCCTTAGCCCCTGATGTTTTCAATAGCTAGAAATGCCCCTGGTAGATACAGCTGTGTATCATCAGCATTAAAAAAAATAACAGACAACATTACAAAGCCGAGGGGGAGCATATAAAATACAATTTCAAATAGTGAAATAAAACAAAATAGGGCCTAAAATGGAGCCTTGTGGTACCCCACAGGTGATGGGTGCTGAAGGAAAAAAGGAATTCCTTATCTTGACAGAAATAGTTCTGTCTCTTTGGTAAAAGGCAAACCACTTTATGGCAATACCTTGAATGGCAACTCCTTGCTTAAGATGGTCCAAAAGAATAACACGACCGATTATGAAAAGAAGCACTGTGGTCCAGCAGAACTGAAACAGCCCAGTTCAAAGAATCATCAGAGGTGATCATAGGTGGGAGGTGAGACACGGAATATTATGCCAACAGTCTTGCCAATAAATAAATACAGAAAGTTCATGAAACAGCCAATCACAGGTCAGAGATGACATATCATGACAGACAGTGGCAACAGGATTAAGCATTCTGCTGCTGATTGTGCTGAAGTTTGTGACTATGTAAGCTTTTGGGAGTGATGTCAGAAAAATATTTAGCTTTCACAGAGCTAACAGAGTGCTTGTAGTTAGTCAAACAGTCTCTCAGAATGTCATAGCATACCTGAAGTTGATTCGTTTTCCCATTTCACACCATTTACCTGCATTTCTCCTTAATAGCCTGGATATCACTATAAAGCCAGCCCTGAGGTCCAGCTTCAAGTCTTCCAATTTTAAGAAGGTAGAATTAAATACAGCGACCAAGTCCTCTGTATTCAGGCAAAGAGGATGAACCTTGATAGAGCAGGTTTGGGGAGTGGCTATGTAGTAGTGATGTACAGTGTATGAACGGCTGAATCTTTTGACCAAAACTGTTGTTGAGGTGTGCTGAGTGTACTGAGTGTACCTCTCTCTCTGATCAATATTAGTGGTGCGGCCTATTCATGAAGCAACCAATCAAAAATCTGTATCAGCTTTTCTTTTTTATTTCATCACATTTTGTTTCACATATACTGTTTTGCTCCACAACAGACCAGTAAATGGGCATGTTAGGAGAAATGAAAGACATTTTTTAATGAAATGGTGTAAAGATTTTATCTGCATTGTATTTGTGTGGCAACCACTTGGATGCAAACTTCCATCTCCGAGTCGGTGGGATAGCGTTTTTTTCCATTGTACCACCCAGGCAGTTCAGTAGAAACTACCTCCTGTTTACAAGTTCACGAATGCTGCCAACCAGATATGGAGATGAATGAGCGATGGAATCAAAGTTAAGACACATTTTACTGTTCTAACAAAAAAAAAACTGAATCACTTAAAAGAATTGTTTTGAACACCACTGGTTTGTAGGCATTTAGGAGCTGCCTGGCAATGGAAGGGTTAATAGGACCCATCAAAAGGAGTGACCCGGGATCCTGGGCTTAGGGATCAGAGAGGGGGCGGAGTCACACCAAACGCCATCAGACTATGATCCAAACGGCAAATGAGTTCAATTTCAATACTGCTAACAAAGAAACCTAATGATAACATATGATCAAGAGTGTGACCGTGTTGATGAGAATAACTATTGGTGGATTGAACAAGACTGAAAGTGTTGAAAGCAGATGAGTAAACTCGCTTGCCGTAGACTAATGGTTTCATTAAGGATGTTCTTCCATTCCGTCATCCTCGGTTACTATGCTGTGCAACAGTTACGGTTTTAACAGGAAAATGGCTAATGTTTATTGTTGTAATTTTGGCCAAACCACAGAATTGTAGAAAAGTTATCACAGAGGCCATTTATGTCACCCAACCTGTCTCTTACCTAATTCTTTGTTCATGCTGAACGTGCCAAAGAATTCATTTGTGTTAACTGGCCTTGTAAAACTGTCTCTCTATTGCGGTAGTGTGAACAGTCACTGCCATTATCTCAGTGTGTCAAAGAATGATGGAGACTTCATGTATGGTCCTCTTTCTGACCCATTCATGGTCTGTAATGTAATTATTTTTAATCATTTAAAACTGTTTAATTTTGAATACTGTTTCCTTTTGTAGTGATCGTCAGTCTATGAGTGTCACATCTGCTTAAGACGCAGCTTCACAGGTGTGTCACAGGTGTCTCACGTGTATCACAGGTGTTTCACAGGTGTGTCACAGGTGTTTAAATCCCTGCAATCACTACTAGAAGCCAAGCAATGAGGATCTTCAGCCTCTTGAGCTTAGCAGAACATACGGGCGAAATTTGAAAGTTAAAGCAGATTTTTGCATGCCAGACTGACTCAATGAAAATTGACAGGCAAACATTGCTTTTCGTCTGATGATACACCAGCCCCAGAACAGACTTACCCTGATGTTTATCACAGCCTGATAAATACTGAGTGCATGTAATAGCATATTACTGCATTGAAATGAACAACAGCCATATGAAAAGAGATGCTTTACTTCTCTCCATCACGTCATTATAATGAAACAACCCCCAAAGGTAACGTTCTCTGTTCGCAAACAACACAACCACAGTGTCAGAACTTGTCGGGAATGGGATGACAGTCGCGCAAGTCCGTCAAGCAGATAATACCATAGTAAACCAGTGTAACCAGTCGTACTGAAACAATGCTGATATAGTGTCGTGTGGGTCCCATAAGAAAAGAAAAAAACAGTCCGTCAGTCCCTACGCTCAAGAGTGTTCATTTTCAGTGAGCTATTCACAGTGTCTGCTTTTTCTTTTTTCCTTTCTCACACGCGCGTCTCTCATTGAGTGGAACGCGGGTTGTGAAGGAAATGATAACGTGCTGAGGGATTTAACGTGATTACTCGTCAGTTCACAGAAACGTGCAGACTCCTCTCTGACTGTTGGAAGGGTTTGTGTTTGTTTAGCGTGTTCTGTGTTTATGCTTCATTTGCGGTAAACCAGGGGTCGGTGGAATGCTTTGTGTAACGACAAAGGTGAGACAGTGAAATTCCTTTTGCGGATTAAGCCAGTCATTGTATATTATGAGCTCTATCTGAAAGAAGACTGGTGGGTGGGGGGGGGGGCATAAAATTGTTTGCAGTGAAACAAAAAGCTAAAAGAATTTTTTTTTTTTCATTCCAAAAATTGATCCAAGCTGACTGGGGATTTAGATGCTTGTGGGAGAGAAAAAAGCCTCCAGACTCATAGCTTCCCAAGATACACAACTGCCCCTGGAAAAAAAGACCATGAACAGGGATATTTCTTTCTTCTACCATCAACCAGGGGGAGAGTCCACTCCTCTGGTTGGGTTTGAATCTGTCTATCCATTTATTTACTATGAAAAACAACAGAGCTACTGTAACGTAGTGAGTTATCACCAGTTTTTGTTACTTTCAGTTCAAAGTGATGTGTGAAATGTCAAAATTGAAAGCTGAGAGTAGATTTTGATGTTTGTTAAGTTTTAGAATTTGCGTTCCGTGTCTGTTACTTCAAAGGAAAAAAAGTCAGTAAATCAGTACAACGCAGCCCGTGCCCGATTTGAGACACTTAGACCTACTGAAAATAAAGTGTCATTTGTCTGGAGAGTCTTCCACTATGCCGGACAGGTAAAAGATTTTCAGCTGAAATGCACGATGATGTTGACCCTACGGATTATGCTTGTCAGTGGGTCTATGCCATCATTAGGCTCTTTATTTTTGGATCATTGTTGACACACCTCTGTCCCTGCTGCGACGCTGTTTCAATGTGAAATCAACTTTATAAAGTGATTCTGTGCCCTCTCTGGTGGTGACACTGCCAGCCAGTTTTAACCAGACAATCTGAATAATTGCACTTCTGCTTAGTCTCTGAAGTTGTGCTGTTTGTTCTACTTCTAATATTTGCATTGCTACTGATTCCCTGAAATAAAAATAAATGATTAAATTAAAAAAAAAAGAACATGAATAACTGTCTGAGCTGTGCTGGGCATGGATTTATAGATGAGTGAAACCAGTTTAAAGTACCATTCTCACCATTATTCAGCCTCCCATCTCCCTCCACCCGGTCTAGATACAGAGACACAAATGTCTGGATGAAGACAAGGGGGCAATGTGAGACCAAGATCAACTTTGGAGCAGAAACAAAAGGAAGTCTGTAGTGTGTTTTCATGTGTATAACCCTCCTTTATTACAATGAAACAACTTCGCAAATCATTTTTAGTGCCCCTCAAATCGAGTGCTGGGGTCATTCTCTCTCAAGGATGTGAGTACAATCCATGAACATCTCACCTGCTCGAGACACACCTACACAGGTATCTCTCACAGGTATGTCACGTAGTCCCTGCTGTCCCAGGCGTACTAACTTTAGCCGGAGATCGAGGGAGAACCTGGCTGGATGGGGACTTTGGTGTTCCCTTGGATGGATACGCCAGTCACGGTCACTCCCCGTCACATTGCTCCTCACTGGTCAGGCCGCCGGTCGGACATCCGCGTAGCTTCGGATGGCGTTTCACGTCGCTTGACAATGCTCCAAAGCGCGCGGTGCGAAGTAGTAGAGCGCTAGCTCTCTTTTCGGGTTAATCTTCTCTCATTCTGAAGAGCAGATTGTAGGACTGTCTGAAGTGCTTTTGTCTGGGGGCACTTAGCTGCCCCCCTGCTGCAAGAGGAGCTTACAAACCCTGCTTTGTTTCGCTGGTAGGTTATCCATGTTTTATTTTCCCTGTTTTCCCTGTTTTTTTAAGGTTTCTACAGTACCTTGTGTTTTGTATTTGGTCAAATTTGTTTTTCATTTTGCCACGGACATGTTATTTTTAATGCAGCCTGTGGACTGAAACCTTGTTATAGATATAAGTGGGTGTGGGGGCTGTCTGTTATCATTTTTTCAACAATGCAAACTTTCAAAATAGTTGATAACTGAGGTGAAATGAAGTTTGCGAATGGTACACCCAACGGACTTTCACCCTCTGATTCATCCGACTAATCAGCCCATGTTTTCCTCATTTTTCAGTCTGAATAGTGAAACCGTGAGTCTGAGGGACTTTCTTAATGATTCATTCACTGGCTTTTATAATTGAGCCAAAACCTTATTCAGAGAGCCTTGTTCAAGGGAAAAGGCATTCAGCTTATCAAAGGCTGACGGTTTCCTTTAAGGAGAATGCAGTGGAAGGGAAGGAAAGCGTTTTAAGGGAAACCCCTATGAGTGTGTTTGGGAAAATCGCTTGGCTGACTCAGTTGGACCAAGCCAACGCCACTCATTCACTTTTCAATGGAAGTGAATCAGGATGTAGCCTACACACACTTTTTTTTTTTTTTTTTTTTTTTTATAGAGGTTTAGGGACAGTTAACTGCAGTTTGCGCGGAGTTCTGTTTAAATGTTGCTTTTGTCTTACCGTAATGGGAACTGTTGTTTTAATCAGCCCGGTACATCTTTCAGATAGGCCACACCAAAAAAAAAAAAAAATAGACTCCAACTTCCAAAAAGCCCTGACTTCTGAACATATCTAAAAAAAAAAAAGTCTCCTCAAACTATTCCAGCAGAGCTGAGGACAGGAAGTTCTGATGGATTGACCCTTTTTTTTTTTTTTCTTTTTTTTTTTTTACAGGATTATGGATGCTGACCCCTGCTGGTTTGGCAAGCGTCCGACTAACGCGGTGAAAAAAAAAGTGAGAATTAGAAAAACGCAGGGAGCTGACTTCACTAATCTGGCTTTTTAAAATTTTATTTACTTATTTATTTATTTATTTTTTAATGAAAGGTGAAGCTGACCTTAATTGTCTTAATGTCGTAATTCTCTAATGAGGAGACGGGGAAAAAAAAAAAAAAAAATCAAATCCTCTTATGTAACTCTTCCATACGAGCATCATCAACATTAGGGTGAGTCCTCAGCTAATGCAGCCCGAATTTTCATCGGCCCTGTCTGCTTCTCTGAGAACGCTGTTGAACGCCGTTAAGCCGTAAGTTCGGTGAAATGTCACAGGGGAGATTCATATCCGAGATTCATTTACAGCTAACTCTCATTTGTTTCGTTAGAATGAGTACCACTGTAACCGCTGCTATATTTATTTAGGGTTGTTGTTTTTTTTTTAATGGATGGCATGTTTTTCTACACTTCTGTTTCTAAGTCGAGATATGTATGCGTGATGAAAAGTGTGTACGTGTGTTTAGGGATCATTCATAAAGGGATGGTGGGGTTGCTATGCAGAAGAAAACAGAGAGAAAAGAAGAACTGAGGCAGCACGGCATGTTTCTGTGAACTGAAGTGAGATTGAAGAGGGCCATAAAATATAAAGAATGCTCTCTCTGTCTCTCTCTCTCTCTGTCTCTCTGTCTCCCTCTCTGTCTCTGTCTCCTTCTCTCTCTCTCTCTCTCTCTCTCTCTCTCGCTCTCTCCTTCTATCTTTCTTTTTCTCTTTCTCTCTTCTTTGATGCTGCCATCAGTGGTAGCTGCAGGCTATCCACTCTCTCTCTCTCTCTCTCTCTCTCTCTCTCTCTCTCTCTCTCCTCTGTGGGGTATTCTACCACGCCAGGTGCTTTTGTCCCAGGCACTTCAGTATGGGGCTTTGCTTTGTTAATACCCCCCTACCCTCCTCACACCCCTACAAGCTTAATCAATTACAGCACTGAACCATGACTCAGTGCCACTGCTGAGGGGTAATTGAGTGTGTGTGTGTGTGTGTGTGTGTGTGTGTGTGCGTGTGTGTGTGTGTGCGCGTGTGTGTGCGCGACCATATGTGTATGTGTGAGTGTGTGTGTGTGTCACCATATGTGTGTGTGTGTCTGTGTGAGTTTGTGTGTCTGTGTGTCACCATATGTGTGTGTGTGTGTGTGTGTGTGCATGTGTGTGTGTGCGCGTGTGTGCGCGCGACCATATGTGTATGTGTGAGTGTGTGTGTGTCACCATATGTGTGTGTGTGTCTGTGTGAGTTTGTGCGTCTGTGTGTCACCATATGTGTGTGTGTGTGTGTGTCTTTATGACACCTTAACGGACCTTTGACTTTACACCACTCTGAAATTCACTCTGTGTGTGTGTGTGTGTGTGTGTGTGTTTTAGTATCTGAATAAAAGCCTGACTCATCCTCTGTGAGTGAACAGAATAGTGACAGCCTGGTCTTGTTTTCATCCACTCTGAATGCTATTATCATACTGTTGCTGAAGCCCTGACTCTATAGAGAACATGCCCAATGACTAATACAAACCGTCTCAACTTAGCAACCGCATCTGAGACCTACAACCACTCAGCTTCTGTCTACTGTAGGGCCTAGACAGCGACCGTTTTGGTCGTTCTCTCTCTCGAAAACGGTTTCAAAGGGTTCCAGCTCTTTCTCATATAGCCTCTCAGACACACATGCTTTTTGTCAGTCATTTGTAATGCCCAGTCAAACTCTGTTTACTGTGCGTAAATCCAGCGCGGTCCTTTTCTAACGCGGTCTTCGTCACAGGCGGGTCGCTGACCTTTGCGTGGGTTTGGTATGCGAGGTCGGAAATGGACTCACTAGCAAAAGGAGAGCTGTGTCTCTGTCCCCTCTTCTGTTTTTTGAGCGTGGTAAACGCTATTGTCCTCTGCTCATTCATTCCCTCCCTAACTCTCTTTCTCCACCTCATTTTACTCCACCTACTACAACCTCTCACTCACTTCTTCCCGTCATGGCTCCTTCTGGACCCCCTTTGTCTCGGCGTCACGCCCCAGACGGCCGTCACACACACACACACACACACAAACGCCCCCTTCTTCTAACCCCCTTTCACCTGGAAGGGGAGCAGTTGTGTCCTCTGTCTTGCTTTTGGGAGGGGGGGGGGGTGTTGGGGGTGTTGGGGAGGGGGGGGACGGGGACGGGGAGGGGGTGTCCTGTCAGATTCCAACCGGTGGGGTTCCCCTTTGTCCCCTTTCAGCGGGGTCACAATGGGCCTTGGAATCCCAGCATGTCCGTGGCCAATCCCACAATGCATCTGCGTCCATAACGGATCATGCAATCTGGTTATTTGGTTTGCAGGGAGTCAATAAAAATGCTGTGGTTTGAAAAGGCGACCCTTTGTGACCTTTTGCCCCTCCCAACACTTGTCCTGACCCTCCCTTGTGCTGGACCTTCTTTTTTTATATATATTCCTCTCAATCAATGGGGCTGGACAGACGAGAGTTATATACTGATTAAGCGGAGGAGTGTGTGTTTTTGTGCTGATGACCATTTTCTTAGCTACATCTGGCAGGAAACAGTTTGACCTGTCCACATACACACACATTTTCCTATTATGTTCTCTCTCTCTCTCTCTCTCTCTCTCTCTGGGTCAACGCACTAAAAAGAGGTTTGTCCACCTGCCAGCACAACCAATTCAAAAACCAACCGACAGTTTATTCTTACAGAATTAACTTTTAATAGGTTTTCAATGTATAGTTATGTTTTTTCTTGTTGTTGTTGCTGTTGTTGTTTTTCTTTCATTCGCTTTCATATAAACTCAAATCATGTCATAAAGTTATTAGAAAAGCTGAGTTTCTAACCAGGTTAGCTTGTCCCCTTTTTTAACTGCCCATTGCTTGGTGATTTGAGTTAACTAGCTTACTGCTGTTTTCAAAGTGAGGTCAGAAGCAGCTGCTAGCGCAAGGTGCTTTTTTCTCTCCGTTTCATCCTCTTAGCAACAACTCGAGGGTGTATCACTAAGATCAACTATATACCTAGAACTATATACCAGAAAGTAATAACAATGCAATACGTATAAATATAAAGGCAGTGTATTTAGACAGGCCGTATCTAAATGTATTTAAATATGTATTTAAGAGTTGATGTATTTATCCAGAAGTTGTAAAGTGATGTCCATTTACTGGTACAGGATGCAATACAAAACACAAACTGACTTTGGATGTTCCAAGAGCAGACAGGTCCGTCTAGAACAATCCGTTGAGAATGTCTGTC
>NC_044501.1:9192663-9227663 GCF_902362185.1 Chanos chanos | reverse complement strand
CGTTGCTCCAGTGTTGGAGGCCTGCTCTATCTGCTCTCAGGCCGATTAGCTTCACCCTCTCAGCCTATATAACCTGCCCCGTTGCCATGGTGAATGAAACCGCTACACCTAAATAAATAAACACTGACGTACGTATTGCATCAAGTGTCTCCGACAGGCAGACAAAAAGCGCGATTGGTTGATTAGCTGATGAAATTAAATATGTGAATCAATTCATAGGTTATAGTAAGGGGTCTACTGAGGAAATGGTTAGATTAAAAAGAGATAAAGGAAAGACTGAATTTGAAATTGATTTGACCTTGTGAACCAGTAAGGATTACACTTGTACAGTGATTATGATGACAGTATACAGCTACACTTAAAAAAAAAAAAAAAAAAGAAAAGTTACATGAACTTTAAAATTAAAAGACTACCAAGCCTTTGACTAAACTCAACCTCTGAACATACAGACACCTACAAGTCCCCAAAAAAGGTAAACTTACAAAAAGAATCAGTTAAATAATTTGTTTAATAATTATAATAAATTTAAATACATAGACATTTGCCGTTTGAAGTGATTTGCCGTTTGAAGTGATTTGGATAGATTTGTTAACGTCTGAGTTTCTGCGTTACCGTGACTCCGTGACTCCGTGACACACGCACAGGGACTCGTTGACGGCATAATCTGATTCAGTTAGCGACAGAGCAGAACTCCTCTCCGTGCGTGTAGCAAAAGAGAGAGAGAGAAAAAAAAAAGAAGAGATGAAATGATCTTTCCTGAGCTACAGCGCAGATGTTGCTGTCTGCGTCCGTAATAGGCGTCCAAATAGGCCTGTCACCCCAAACTATCTGCCTGTTCCCCCCTTTACCCCAAGCCTGTCACTCCAGATATAATGCTAAGACCTCCACAGTGGGTCTTTATATCAGTTTTTCTGTTGCCATAGCGGCAACTTCAGATGCTTACAGTAGCCCATTGGGCTTCCCCAACTCCCCCCCTCCAAAAAAAAAAAAACAGGGGGAGGGCGCGGTTTGCAGAGAAAGTAAGAAAGAAAGAAAAGATGAAATGTCTTTTATGGTGTATATTTGTGACACAGATATGTTTCTCCCAGCTGAGAGAAAGCGTGAAGATGAAGATAACTAATTCCTCCTACTTTTCTGGATGAAGAAAAAGAAAGAAAAAAAAAGCTCTCAATGACAGCGAGAGACCTTTGAGTACGCGCGACTCATGTAGCTATGGGAGCTTTTTGTTGTTATTTTTGATGAAGAGAAACGGAGAGAGGGGGGGGGGGTGCTTTTTTTTTTCATTTCTTTTCTGCATCTTGATTTTTTTTGTTGTTGTTGTTGTTGTTTTGTTTTCTGTTGAGGATTGAGTGTGTGACAAGGGAGTGAATTAAGGATAACCAAGGCTCCCCCTACCTCTCCACTCCTTCCTCTTCTCTTTTCTCTTTTCTCCTTCTCTCTTTCTCTCCCCGTTTTCCTCTTCTATCGGTCTCTAGCTTTCAAAAGAACTCTCCAACCCAGAGAGGGAGCAAGAGAGAAAGAGGGAGCGAGAGAGAGAGAGAGAGAGAGAGAGAGAGAGAGCTTTTGTGTATTTCCAGATGACAGAATTTGGAATTTCAGAATTGATGCTCCCCTACTGGTGGGTCTAGCGTTGGCTAGCTGTGATGATCTTGGAGAGAGGAGAATGGAAATGCTTTGCTCTTCAAAGAGCCTCCTGTGGGTTCTGAAACTTGCCTAGGCTGTTTGAAGACAGAGCAAGGAGAGATTACACAGCATAGAGAACATGAATCAGGACGGATGCCGTTCTTTCTCTCTCTTTCTCTTTCTCGTTCTCTTTCTCTTCCTCCTTCTCTTTTCCTCTCTTCTTCTCTCTCGCTCCCTCTCTCCCTCTCCCTCATCTTTTGTTCCGTTCCTCCCTCTTGCTTTCTCTCTCTCTCTCTCTCTCCCCTTCTGTGTGCGCGTGTGTGTGTGTGTGTGTGTGTGTGTGTGTGTATGTGTGTGTGTATGTGTGTGTGTTCTACACCAGAAGGACGACTGTTTTCTGAATGATGGGCTGAGTGGCACACGCCCATAAACTGAATTCAGTCTCGTAGGTTAACACACCCCTTCCTGCACCCCTGTGAATAAGCCCATAAAAAGAGGGATTGACAGAAATTAGCTGAAGGAGCGAGAGATGTCATTTGAAATGTATGGATATATATACATAAGACAATTCTAAATTAATGACCCCCGCCCCCCTGCTTTGCATCGTTGTGTGTGTGTGTGTGGGTGTGTGAGTGTGTGAGAAAGAGAGAGAGAGAGAAGGAAAGAGACACGTTCACATTTGATATTTCATATTTCAACACACACTCACACACACGCGCGCGTGCACACACACGCGTGCACACACACACACACATACACACACATACACGCACACACGTACAGCCTGGCTAGAAATATGCGTTTAATATAAGTTGATGCATCATTACCCACAATCACTTCATCTAACTACTTGATGACAATACTTCAATTTGTCAAACAGAACACATAGAAGCGATAATTACAACAGACACAACCAGTGGTTTATATCACTTGCAGTAGTAGGTCAGCCTACTGTTTTCCTTTACCTTACTTGCATGTGTATCTAGCCTGATAATGAAATCAGTAGTGGTACTTATACAACAACCATCTCCCTCAATGGTTATCTGTTTGGTATTGTTCTCTGTCTATATTAGAAGCTGCTGTGGATAAAAGTGTCTGGAAATTGAATAAATGAAAGCGTTACGTAAATGTACACACTATTTTTCTTTGATTAACCAGCTAAACATTTATTTTTCCCTAAGACTTTGTATGTAATTTTTTTTGGGGGGGGGATGAGTTAGTCTAGATTAGAAAACCTTTTAAACATGTGTACAAGTTCCCTCGAAACAGGTTGGAGAAACATGCTGAACATCACATCTCTGAGGTAGAGGGTGAGCACACTCTCAAACCCAGTGTTTCTCTCTCTGTCACATCACACACACTACATTACCTCACAATATTCATATCCTCACTTCTTCAACTTAGAGAGTGAGCTTCAGTGTCACTGTTGGTAAATTTACAGCACGTGTGACAATGAGACTTTTTAGTTCCGTGTCATTTACAGTAAGACTAATCACAAATCACAGTTGCAGTGGATGATGAATTCTGCGTTGTTTGTAACTGTGTAGAGGCGAGATGACAAGATTTCTAATCAAAACTGTCCACATGTATGACCCTGAGAACAGTACCATATAAATACAGTATAAGTTGAATACTGTTTGTTTAACTTCAAACTGACACGAAGCAATCACCTGCATATAGAATGAGAACAAATCCGTTCTTTGTTTTGTTTGTTTTGTTTTTTTTTTTAATTTTGTAACTTTCAGATACAGTTATAAATATCTTTTTGTGATTTACAGAATTGTTTCAATTGAACCGGTCAACTTGTAACAGCAGGGACAAAATCCCATGTATACAGTGATGATGGTTGAAATAGTAATAATTCATATGAATTAATCTGAATGATTAATTGAGTGTGATTAATTCTTGCTTCTACAGCACTGACAAAGCTTTGGCTATCAGGCAAAACACTGGACTTTTTGTGAAGAACATCTTCGTGTTATCATGCGCTTTAAGTACAGTTGAGGAGAGTATGAAGAATTCAGTCGTGTTTTTTTTGGGGGGGGGGGGGGGTATGATGGTGAGAGAGAGCTCCAGTTGAGAGGCGTTTGGGACAACATTTGAAGTAGTTGTTTCCTTTAGGAAATAAGTAAATAAATAAAAATGTCAACTTAGACAATTCTAATTTGAGGTCAGTGTTTAACAGTAATGTAAGGGACGTGTAAGATAAAATAAAATAAAACGTTTCTCCTTTTAAAAAGTCTTTGGGACAGAAAAAAAACAGAGAGCTCGGGCAGACGAAAGGGAGCCTTGCACAGACGCACACATACACACACACACACACAAAAAAGAAAAGAAAAAAGAAAAAAAAAACGATATTTGAAACCTAAATTGCAACAGGTTAAAAAAGACGGAATTCTGGGAACTGGAGTTTATTCTAAAGCTGTCACCTTAGAACATAAATGTAAATGTGTCTGTCTTATCCTCATTTAAACTAAAACACTCCTGGATTGTTGAAATGTTTGTTTCTGAGTTGTTGAAAAGTAACTGCTTTTAAATGGGACATAAAACAATTGTTCGCAAATAATTACAGAGTTTAGAAACCCGGAGATTATTTTCCTCGTCGACCTATCAGTGAAGATACAGGAACAATCGCATTTAAAAAATCTTTTGACTGGCGCAAAGTGTGAAGTGGGAGCTTGCTGTGATAAAAACGGTTTTAAAAGAAATGCACGGTATACTTCATATATTGCACAGAATATCAGTTTGAAACAAGAATAAATATACCCATGAGATGAGGCAAGAACAGTTTTGAGACTGTTTCTCTATATGGTACCGAGACTTCCTGTCTCTTCGTGGATTTTTGTTTTGTTTTGTTTTGTTTTTTTGCCAGAAAACTATAATTAATAGAATATTTTAGACACATAATTACATTTTAAGCTAACTTCTGTCTCGGCTGAGGGAAAACTACAAACTCTCAAAGAGGCAACGAATAATCAAACAGAATTGAATTAACCGTCATGTGTCTACGGATGTTCAGCTGATGTTCAAAAAGGTCTTAATGAGTTCTTCTCTAAATTTCCCATAACCGCAACGTGTACACATTCTTGTATAAATCTATAAATTATCAAGACAAACACTACCAGAGGTATAACCATTTAAGTGTAATTCTAATCGAATTTCCCAATCAAAATCCCACAGAAATATAACGATTTTCCCATTAATGTATAATTAATTATCGTATTTGGCGGCCGTCTATTCAATGCTTCAGAAAATTAAACCTTCGAATGGATCTGTCTCCCTCATTACCTACCGTCAAGAACTTTTGTCTGTGTTAACCTCAAGTTTGTTCATGCTTAAGATTCTGTGGTTTAAGCAATGACATCATGTTAATCCAGTTAAAATCTCTGACCCAAAATCTGGCCCTTTAATGCCAGAGTGTCAAAGACCCCTTTTTCACTTTTTAGATCGTCAGGCTGGGACGTCTCTTTTCTGTTTTATCATAATTATGTTATGGTTGTGTTCCCTTGTTTATTTCGTGCAGTACGGTTTGTCGGGGTTTTTTTTTAACTCAGAAAGATTTTGGAGATGAGGTCGAAACGAATTCAATAATTATCCAATCCAATAATTATAGAAGAGTTATTCGTGAAGAAAGTATTTGTGATTTGTTCTGACATTTTTTTTATTGGAAACATGTAAAATATACGAGTTTTGTACAACCTGTTGAATGTTCTTTCGATCAGATCCGGTCGGACTTCTAGTGTTCAATTCCATTTAGGCTATTTAAATTGATATAAATTATTATATGAGTTGTCCAAAGTTATATATTTTTTAACTGAAATAGAATAAGTTAATAATTGATTCTCTGGCCGTCCGTTTTATTCTGTATCAGATAGTCTGTATCTGAAACACTGATTAGCCTGTCTTGTTAGGATTGTCCTCTTCGGATTTCGTTAGTAACCTTGAAAGGAGAGGCCCGACCTTGAAAAGCGCATTTTAAAACTATCGATAATCTTTTTTTAAAGCAAAGCAAGATGTTACACTGAACTTAGCTTGTAACGTTTACTTCCATTTAGACAACAGAAATATGGTAGTTTAAGTGTGATCACGCTCAAAGTTTGATTGTGACTGAAAATCCTAACAGTCTTGAAAGGGTGTTGTGGTGTTGGAACGTTTCCATACCAAAAAAAAAAAAAAATAGCTGAGGAACGCAAATTAAAACGGTGTTAATCAGTAATTACAAATGAAATGAACTTTTACGGATTGTCCCTAGCTCGTCTGAACAGCTAGGCGTTTAACAACATCGCCTGAACAAATGTTGCATATTACTGCGGTTTAAAGCCAAAAGACCCACCCAGTGTCGTTTATTAGTTTATTATAGAGTTGGCTGTTGTGATTTAATGTTTAATCGCGTTCAAACTGAAAACAGTCATCTGAAACAAACCATTCTAAAAGTGTCCCAGTACAGAATATTACCCGTCTTGCTGGCCTAAATTCTCTCAGTATGCTCTTCAAGGGTGAATTATGATGTGCTCATGGTAATTGATTTAACGAACCCGCTGTATTAAATTCACGCACAAGTCAGTTGAGGAGACCTCCTGGTGTGCTTATTGACGAACCTGTAACGTCGCCTGATGTCTTCAGAGAGACAGGCGTATGAAGAGGTAAAATTACAGTGTCTGTATTTGGCAGTGCAAGAAGAAGCCTAAAAGATGACAGCGGCAATCAACCAGATGTAAGCGGACTATGTACGAACAGTCTGTTTCTGTTTCCCATGACTGAGTCGCCAAAAAAAAGGCTTAACGGAGCGCAGAATGATGGAAGCATAGCCTAATTTCTGTCAAGGTGTCTGTTTTTAAATTTATCGACTGTTAACTTTGTGGCTGCCAAGCTCTTCGAGTGAAAGCACACTGCGGTTACGTGCAGTGTCTGGGTAGATTTGGTATTTGAAAAGTAGCCTGTGGTAGCCTATATCTTATCATTATAACGAATTAACTTCGGATTTGCACAATTGTGGAAAAAACACGGGAGTATAGTGGCCTGCATTACTTGTTTCTTCTCAGAATGATGCTGCCGCCGGCTCCCAGCGATTCAAAGCATTTAAAACATTTTTCCTTTAAAAGATCTCGCTTTAAGTCGGACGGCTAAATGGACATTATACTCTCTTTACGCACACCCTTCACAGTGTGGGCGAACCGTTGTTAGGTAGGCTAAGTGTAGTAGAGTTTAACACCCTCTCTTAAACTTTGTTGACTTTTCACTTAGAGGACAGTGGCGTCTCTTCGTCTGAGTGGGTTATTGATTTGAAAGCAGCGTGTAAAGATGCCCGTGTTGGTTCGGAGGTTAGCTTACTTTCTGGATACTTTCACTATAGGAGAACAAATCGCCCACAATGGAGAGACTCTTCAATTCACTGCCGTCGTTAGGACAACCGAGTGGTATTCGTACAGATAATACGACTCACTTCAAAGCGCGTCCTATTCGTCAGTGACTCGGCTCTTTACAACTCTCTTCTGCCTGTCTCTTTCTCTCTCCCAATCTCTTAACAATGGTTATCTTGAGGATTGGGTGTTCTGCTGTGCAAATAAGTTTGAACAAGGTTGCGCGAACCTGTCCATCTTGAGACTTGGAAGGTAGTCTGTTTTCTGATGCCTTGGTGAGAAATAGTGGTCGGGAAACGTCCCCACCCACCCAAACACAGGAGCGCGCGTGCGCCCCACACACGCGCACACACACACACACAAGAGGGAGGCGGCATTGAACATCAAAAATGTTTTCAGTCCAACTAAGCTAAATAATTTTGTGACTTTTTCTGATGTAGCCTAACCGGTAGCACATGGAAATCTAAAATATAAGCTAATACAGTTAGCTTATGATTCGTTATGTTGCTGTCACTAGTAAGTCTTGGCGCCCACTGCTCCTCATCGTGCAAACACTGGAACAATGTCAAGTTCAGGTTTACTCTAGAATGCATACCTTTCCCCTAATGGTTTTTAAAAGGGTATATTTGTGTTTGTTTGATTTTGTTTGTTTGTAGTATAGGTTACTCCCGAATGAGTTAAATTGTGTGTGGCCAAAAGATTTTACCTCGGAAGATGCCTGGGATTGATTTTTCTTGTGCTGCAGTGTCATTATTCATCTACACGATGAATATATCAACTATTACCAAGCAGTTGCTCATGATTTCACTGCGGCTACACTTCGGGAAACTTCCAACCAATCAGCATCCGTCTAGTTACGAGAAAATGTGATTTGTCGGGTCACTGTAATTGGTGCAAGCCTATGCCAAAACAACTGGGAGGACTCTCTTTTAGCGAGCACGTTTTCCTACGCTCGCTTTCGTTTGTCGTGTGAAACGCCAGGCGTTTGACTCCTGTTAAAAGAACACATGATCAAAAAGAGTCGTCATAATTTCGTGTCACATTTTCATGTTCTTGTGAAACCTCTTCCGCCGAGTCACATATTAGCGTCCCATAGCCTAACACATCATTAGCACTCGACCCAGAGAACACTGCAGCTGCTGTGCACCAGGGACCTTAAGACATGAGAATTATACTGAAATTCCCATGCACGAGGGGCGTGGAGCAGGATTTGAAATGCCAGTTGATTGAATGACACCGGGTGTCCTGAAACAACCCTTGCTGACATCACACAACCTCACACCGCCCATTTTGAATTCCTACATAAACATTAATCCAAATTATTTACCTATAAATAATTATATATAAATTTATATAAAACCTAGAGCCATCCCTGAACAGCCGAAATTACTTCTAATTTCTAACGCAAAAAAAAAAGATATTCATCAAATTTTGTGTATCACTGGGCTGAAATGTCTGTTTTCTTCAAAGAAACATATTTTCAGCTCTCTTTAAACGACGCGATGCTGTGGTATCGTTTTTAAATGTAACACAAATGTGTCCAATAAATAACTAAATAAAAAAAAAACGACTTTTATTCATTGCAAGACTTCAGCGCCGTTCATTTTACTTAGCAAACGGATGAAACGTTGTCTTATTGTTCTGTAATGTATCATATGGGCTAACGCAAGTTGCGATAACTCAATAAATCATATTTGGATCTAATCGGGCGGATGTTCAGTTGGTTCAGTTTCAGTTATTTGGCATACAATCTACTTAGATACATGGTAAGGTAAACAAGGGCCTTCTAAATTATGTTGAATTTCAAAGTTCTTGGGATTTAGGAATAGGGTAAATGAGGTCAGTGCAAATGTCTTTAAAATGTAATTTCTCCCGCTCTATGAAATGAATTTTTCTGTTAAACTGTTTTGAACTATTTGTCAAAACATACGGTAACTGTATTGGACCAAGGTCTTGTGGGGTGTGTGTATTTCGGCTAAGGCGTGTGTTTCGCATGCATCGACGCATAGGATTGGTTGCGTTTTAGACTCTGAGAAAAATAAAATGGCTGCACATGATTCCTGGAAATCAAATCGGCACGTTGAGAGGGAGCCTGTGAACAGAAAATCTATCCTTGGAATCCAAGGTTAACGCTGACATTGAACTTGAGCCAACGGTAGCCACGCTACTTCTGGTTCCTCGCGCAGTACGTCCATCTCCAGATATTTTGAACAGACATCGGACCACATTGCTTTTCCCACCAAAAAAGCTCCAGTTCAATTCTAACTGAAGGAGTGAGTTACGGGACGATAAACATTAATGAACACAGTTCCAATATTTTGACAGAGCGCTTGACTATTAAAGAGAACAACGTCAGCTAATCTCCTTTCTGTATTTACCTACCCTTGATAAATGTAATCTAGCATCTAATTTTACCATTTAGGATTAGTCATACTTTGATATCTCCGTACTGTGGACACAGTATTTCTAAAAAAAAAATGTTCCGTTTAAGATATTTTTGGAACAACTGTACCCGTGTTGAGAAACTTGGACAGTTACCGGATATAACAGGATATAGCAATGGTTATTTACAGAAGCACAACAAAAGTATATAATGACACCTATGTTGAAATCGGTGATGAAATGTAACACAATTTATATAACTATTATGTTATACAAGATTTGAGGTTGATGGGGTTTATTCTAGAACTGGAAAATGAGTTTAAACTATAGATATAAACATTGTGATAAAAATAAAATAAAAAAATACGAGAAGGCACTAAAGCGACATTAGTGGATAGTTTATGTATTACGAAATCATGGCCTTCGCCATATTTTCATGCAAAACATGGATATGATTGGAGAGGATCACATCTTTAAGGGGGAGACTTCAAATTTCCTCTGTTAATCTCAACCTAAGTTTTCCACCTGAGTGGTATGATTCTCTTGTTTGCTTAATGTTTTTTTTTTTGTTTTTTTTTTAGCTCTTCTTATTTTGTAACTTTGTCACGATAACCCAGATTTTTTCCCCCTTCTAGTAAAAACCCACCAAAACGGGGCGTGTCTAAAACTCAGAGTCCTGGGTCACAGAGAGCTAATCTGTGATTGGACGGTGGAGCGAGATTGGTGAGCCTCTTTAGCCAATGAGATCGTCATGTTTCAATAGAGGTGCTCCGGTTGAAAGGGGCGGACAGTGCCCAAGAGAGACCCCAGAGATAAGCGCAGTCAAGCTTGATAAAAAACACACATTTAGCGGCTACACCAAGGATTGGAGCTATATGAGGGCAGACCAGTGGTCCTTTAGGTTTTTCGTAAGCCAACTTAAATATACTTAGTAGGCTACCATGAGCTATTTCTAGACGCCTGAAACACAAGGTGCCAAAAGGATTAATTACTTGCGTAGCACAACTAACAGGATGAGCGACTCTACAGTTTTTTAGTTTAAAAACAATCTTCTCCCTATCTTGGTAACAAGACTCAGGTCGATTTTTGTTGTTTTGTTTTTGTTTTGTTTTTGTTTTTAACCTCGCCTCGTATTTACGCACGGTTGCAATCTCTTTTACGCGCAGTTCATTTTCTGGGAAATTGTGGTGATGTTATTGGACGCTGGCCACCAGCTCTCTGGTTTAGGGGTTGGCACGTTCGCTAGGCATCACTCGGCTAGCGAGACGCAGGACAGAGACTTGAGCTTCATGGATTCGGCACACATGGGTGCGTTCAAACTGAGTCATGGCCATCCCGACCTCTCCCCGGGCCAGAGCGCAGCGTTTGCCACTCAAGCTTCGGGCTACTCCGCCGCCGCCCTGGGTGCGCACGCCGCCGCACACGCTGCCTCCTACGCCAGTTCCAGTTTCAATTCCACTCGGGACTTTATCCTGCGGAGCCGTGGATTTGGAGAAACCTCTCCGGGCGGCGGGCAACATTCCATATTCAACCCCGCTGCTGGCTCTCTCCATCACTCGCACGCAGAGGGGCAAGGGCACCTACTTTTCCCGGGCATACATGAGCAACACGGATCCCACCACAGCTCGGCAAACATGCTGAACGGCCGGCTCGGACTACCTGGTGATGTTTTCGGGCGAACAGATCAGTACCACCAGGTATCCAATACACGGAGCGATCCATACAGCCAGTATAGCACCATGGGCCTAAATATGAGTATGAACATGGCAGCACATCATCCGGGCGCATTCTTCCGCTACATGCGGCAACAGTGTATCAAGCAAGAGCTCATCTGTAAGTGGATCGACCCCGAGCAACTGGGTGATCCCAAGAAATGCTGCAGCAAAACTTTTAGCACCATGCACGAACTGGTCACACACGTCTCTGTTGATCACGTCGGCGGGCCAGAGCAGTGTAACCACATTTGCTTCTGGGAGGACTGTCCCAGGGAAAGCAAGCCGTTTAAGGCGAAATACAAACTGGTGAATCACATTCGAGTACACACGGGTGAAAAGCCTTTCGCCTGTCCGTTCCCTGGATGCGGCAAGGTTTTTGCGCGATCAGAGAATTTGAAAATACACAAGAGAACTCATACAGGTAATTTAAATTTTTCCCCCCCCGTTTCGTAGAGTTTGGTTAAAATGACATGGGATAATATGTAGGGACTGTTTCGTTATTTTCAGGGTGAGGAACCTGATTAGACATGTCATCTTTGCCCAAAAGTGTAATTATGCATATTAAGCTTCGATGCAGAATGTAAATTAAGATTGACAACTGAGTGCTTCCGTTGTTGATGGGCGCTAAATACTTTGCTGAGGACAACAGTTCTCAAGTTTAGAGGCGATAGCCCGTTACATTTGCACCGACATTGTTTATGTGTTAATTGTCTTTTTGGTTGAGCCCCAAAATGCACGCATCTATGTATCCAGCACACGCAAATGCACAAGTCTTTGCGCGCACATTTCGGCAGCGTATTTTAGTAGTTAGAAGGTGTTCACGGTTCATATACACAATCCACAGCGCCTCTTCTAACGTCCCTTAGTAACCTGTTTCTTCTACTTAGTTTACTTTCTTTTACTCCCAGATCAATACTTCCGCTGGTGACAGCAAAAATGCCAACCCAAGCCAAAAATGCTCTTTGTAACATGTGTTATCAATAATGTGTTTCCTTTAGTAATAAACTCCTTGTTATTGCAGGAGAGAAGCCATTCCTGTGTGAATTTGACGGCTGCGACAGACGTTTCGCCAACAGCAGTGACAGGAAGAAGCACATGCACGTTCACACGTCTGACAAGCCATATCTCTGCAAACTGTGCGACAAGTCTTACACACACCCGAGTTCCCTGAGGAAACACATGAAGGTAAAATATCGTTAAATTGTTCATGTTGTCAATCGGGCTCACACTGCCTCTAAATCACATTTTTTCCCGGTTTCCTGTCAGTCCATCTTATCAATGGTCCTAACCTCACGCATGTATCTCAGGTTCACGAAGACCAAGCCCCGGTGACAGAGTCATCTCCCGCTGGAAGTTCTGGGTATGAATCCTCTACGCCCTCCAGTTTGGTTTCCCCGTGTTCTGAGACTCAAAGCAACATGTCGCCTGATTCTGCCGTGCTCAACAACAGCGGGCACGGTAGCATAACGTCCAATTTCAGCGAGTGGTACGTTTAAAGGACAATGCTGAAAACACGGAAGGAAATATATGTACAGTTATAAAGCGAAGGTTTATGTTTTCAAATGAAAAGAAATGTACAAAAATCTGATTGTTGCACTGTGAATGCAGAAAATATATAATCTACTGAACCTTGTAAATGATTTTAAAAAATGGTTTCTCTCTCTCTTTCTTTGTCTCATTTTGGCTGTTATTGTTTCTCCCTGTAAAATGAAGAATAAATTTCCCATAAATTGTAGGTTCTTTCTTCTGGCCTAAGAGTGGACATATCGTGAATGTTTGTGTCTGAAGTCTGGTTATATATGACTATAGTGTATTAACTATCGTAAAACTATCAAGGCTTAATGATTGTGTGACCAAAAAGTTTGTGCTGGGAATTTAAGTGCCAAAGTGAACGTTTAGTGGAAACAGATTCAACTACGTGAATGTATTTTCTTGTTGAAAGCATGTTAAGATTGTGACAATATTCTTGGGGAAAAAAAAGCAAAAATACGTGTTTATCCTCTGTGGAAAAGTCAGTGACCATTTGTAATTAAAGTACCGTATATACTTGATACAGCTAAAAAATATTTATAAAAAAAAAAAGTCGCTGGATGAAAATGTGTAAAGTGATGCCATAAATACGGTGTTTTTTTGTTAAAATCTCTTCATTCTAAGATATAAGTTCGATATAAGTTCTTGTGATAGCAAATGTTATAAGAATTTTATAAAGCAATAAAAGAGAAATGTTCCCAAAACAAAATTTCCCTCCCCCTGTTCTCTGTTTCACGCGGAATTTTGAGGAACGGGCAATAAGGAGTGCTGTCCTGAGGTGTAATTTATTTTACTGTTTTTACTCGGCAGTAAAAGGTCCAAATTTGGACAGTTTAACTTCAAAAGTACACTTTCAAATCAGGGTTTCATTAAACATCTACTTTTGATCTCGGGACACTATAACACATTACGTGACTATGGAAGCTAACGCAATATACGTAACAAAATATATTACCATATTTATGTAAAGGTACTGCAGCTTAACTGTGGTGCGCAAAGATAGCTTTACATAAAATTAATAGATTAATACATAAATATGTAAGTAATTTTGTACTAAATGCAATTAGCCTTTATCTCTCATTTATCTTTCATGTTGGCCTAAGGCTTGTTGTCTTGAAGCAACCAATATAAAAATTGTGGATTGTAAAAACACAATTTGATGCCAAATTCAAGTTGCAGGTGTTCGTAATCACACAGAGAACGGCGAATGCTTCTCTCGTTTCCTGACCTCTGATTTTCTCATTTGATTTACTTTAGTACAACTCTTAATTTAACACAACTATATATAGACTTTCCTATCAATCATCAGTAAATACTGCCTTAGGCCTGCTGAATCCGACAGCCATGCTACATTTTCTAAAGCTACATCTAAAAGTTGGATCTGAAAAGACATACAACTGGATAGCCAACTGCCTATAGACTACATTCTGAATTTAGATATAACTTGGACGTTTTTATCGTCAATATGCTGCTATTAGGTTACTTTTCTAAATTAGCAGCCCTCACCACTCAGTAAATTGACATACAGCGAATCCATTCATGGGATCAACCCAAATGTTAATTCACTGGGAAATCACATGTTATATATTGAGCTCGCTAAGAACTGTGGTCAGCACCTGACTGATAATTTCGTAAATATAGCACCCAGTTATGTTACTGCATTACTTTGGCATTTGGCTTGACAAGTGAATATTGTTGGGAAGTCTGAAATATAACCTCAGGCTTAACGCCCTCTCGTTTGCCCATGAAATGAAGTTATGGTCCAGTTTTTTTTTTTTGTTTGTTTGTTTGTTTTGTCTTGTTCATCTTTTCTTTTCTTTTCTTTTCTTTTCTTTTCTTTTCTTTTCTTTTCTTTTTTCCTCAAATTCCACAAACTGCACGTTTAACTCATGCCTCAGAGTGCACGTTTTGGACGCACACACAGCTCAACTTTGATTGGACGACAGGGAAAACTCCCCCGAACTCCAAAGCTACGTCAATGGCGTGCGCAGCACTAGCCCAGCTCCGACTGTCATGGCGGCGTACAGAATCACTCCAGCCCTGCAAAGAGTTTTACATGCAGTAAAGGTGAGCAGCTGTTCCCGGGGTCACAATGAATAAACAACCCCCCTAGATTTTGTCAAACGGAAGTGCAGATTAGGACAGTTTGCAAAAAATGAATCGCTTTTGCATTCTTTTTTTAAGATATCGCTTGTCGCGCAGCGAGCTGTAGGTTCAACATAGTGTGCATCTCGACAGTTTTCCCATTTTCGATTAGTCATTTCAACCCTGAGAGAGCAGAAGTCATCTGTGATTTGTTTTTGTTTCTTCATATGTTATTTGGACGTCACATAAATGCAGTGTTTTGTAATAAAGAATGACCCGTGTGTCAGTGTGGTATCCGCTCCCTCAATGTCAAAATGTTCTAGCAGTCTTATCCTGCTAGCTAACTTCAGCTAACTTACTTTGTACTGCCGTCCTGCCTAAACCGATAGCCGACAACTTAAGCCGTTTAAACAAATCATCTTGTTCTTCCTTTCACAAGAAATTTAAAACCATATTTTCGGAATCGTTAGTTGAATCGTTTGTCTTTAACTGAAAACTAACATTGTTAACACCGACGAGTTCACATTGTCCCAGATTATTACACTTTCTCTAATTTGACAGTCACTGTCACCATCACATAAAACGTTTATTGCACCGATCGCGACTGATGCTTCGGTGTATGGCAGTGACACTAATACTGCACAGTCCAAAGGTAAAGAGTCGAAGTCCCATGAGTTGAAGGCCATTGTTAAAGGATCTTATTCAGTTAATAATTTGACCAAACGTCATGCATATCTTGATTCCCAACCAACTGCTGAACCAACTTCAATTTATGCAGAGTATCCCCTCGTCATTTTTAACTTAAAAGTCGTTTTAAATCAATTAATTTATTTGCACTACAAATGAATGAATGGAAGTATATTTTCACCATCTTAACTTTATAATAGAGTTGTCGGTGGGCTATGAAATGCTCTCCAAATCTTACTGATGCAATTTCAGTCAGATATTTCATTAATTTTGGTCTTCTGTCTTTCCATCTGCCTCTTAATGAAGTATTACCCTCTAACAAACTGGTTGCTATCTGCTTGCTGCAGTAGATTCGGGGCTGGCTTTCTAAATTCTAGCCGTTGCAAGCCATATGTTAGACTGATCTGAGATCATTAGGAAGGATGTTTTATATAATTCTCTCTGTGTTTTGTAGCATGTCTCATTCCATTCGAGGTGCTGCGTTGTCACCTGCCGTGCTCAGTACTCAACTGTGTACGACCCAAATGAAAAGGTAATTCCCAAAGAATTAGAGACTCTGGTCATGTTTGGTTTGTTTTCCATTAATTTCTCTCTCTCTCTATCTCTCCCTCCCTCTTTCTCCCTCTCTCTCCATCTTGCTCTCTCTCTCTCTCTCTCTCTCTCCTCTTTGCGTAAATTTTTGTAATCTTGTACTCTTTCTATTTTCCTCCTGTCACTTTTAATGAATTTAGGAAAATCCGTTCTCTCTCTCTCTGTCTTCCCCCTCTCTTAGCCTCCTCTGTCTCACTCTCTCTCCCTTTCTCTCTCTCTCTCTCTCTCTCTCTCTCTCTCTCTCTCTCTCTCTCTCTCTCTCCCTCTCCTTCTCTTTAAACATTTCAAGTAAAATCCTTGCTTCCCCAATCCCCAATATAAACAACATGTCGCATCCTAGTGGCTTTGATCTCCCATCTTCAAACAAACAGCTCATGCCTGGGGCCCTGAGGTGGTGGGGGTGAGGAGAGAGAGAGAGAGAGAGAGAGAGAGAGTGTGAATACGGAAAGATGTCTTCAGTTAAATGATAAGTCAGAGGGCAGAGGAACAGAAAAGCGGGGGCACTTTTTTCGCCACCGGTCGGCTCTGACACTTTTTTTTTTTTATAGAGAGACACTCCACACGGAGTCCCTGAAATGGTTTACACATGCTTTAGTCTCTCTCAGTGCGTCGAGAGCTTTCAGGATGTGTAGTATGTGTCATCCTCTTCTTTTGGGACATTTTTTTTTACCCTTAAAAGTGTGATTTCCATCAAAATGAAGCAGATGCACTCAGCATGAAAGTCATTTTCTAAAGAGATTATATATATATATAGACAGAGACTCAAAGAGAAACAGAGGAGATTTTTAGAGCGATTAAGAGAGTGATTGTTCCAGTTAGCATGCTTTTATTCTTTTATTTTTTCATACTTGTCTCATGAGCCCTGTGAATTTGTGATCTGATACTTTCACCTGTGTCTTGGGATTCGGTCGTGTGTTAAACCACAAACACACACACACACACAGAGGCAAATCATTTGTTGTGAAAACGAGTGTCTTTATCTGTTCCCGTGTTCTTTCCCCAGACCTTTGATAAGATCCTCATTGCAAACAGAGGGGAAATCGCCTGCAGGGTGAGTCTGTATGGTCTTTCATGTAAAAGTTTGTATCAGAGTCATTCACAGAGTGAAAGGTCTATGACTGGGCTGAATCTCACAGTTTGCCATTCTGTGTGTGTCCGCAACCCTTCAGCTAAAGATATAAACGAAAACCCTTTTGGGAATGAGAGCCGCATTGGCTGGGTTCTGAAACCGGTGTTCAATCCAGTCCTGAACTGTACCGCATTCTACATGGTTACAGTTTAGTCTTGGACTTAATCCTGGAAATAGTCTCGGACTTTATCCCGGAAGAAGTCCCGGACTTAATTCTGGAAATAAGTTCAGGGGTTAAGTCTTGGAAACAGGCTTTGGGCCACTCAGCATTAGTCGAAAGCTTGTTAGGAAGATGATTTAATGACTGAGTATCTGAATGAATGAATGAATGAATGAATGAAACATATTTATCTCTGTCATACAGGTAATTAAAACCTGTAAGAAGATGGGAATCAAGACTGTAGCCGTGCACAGCGATGTGGACTCCAGCGCGGTATGACTTTTGTGTCTTTTTTTTTATTTATTTATTTTTATATAGAGCTATCACGCTCCTCTTCTTCTCCTCTTTCCTTACCTTTATCAGTATTCGTAGAGTTCGCTGTCTGATCGATGGCTGTCGGGGAACCTTTTCTGTTCCCTGTCGGAGGGGGGGTTAAAAGAGTCAGTCATTTAAAAAAGAGCGCTAGCAAAGTCTTCCCGCTGAGCCCAGAGATTTAAAATGGGGAGGGGGAGGGAAGGTTTTTGTGTCACGTGGGGGTGGTGATTTGGATGCAGGTAATTTGACTGGCTTTCTCTGTAGTTTTCCTAAATTAAACCCATCAAACAAAAGAGGCGAATGGAGATTCGTTCTTTTATCTGCTCAACCTTTTGATTTGATTTTTTTTTTTTTTGGTCGAAAGTCTCATGTGAACAGATTTAATGGTCTTGTCGTGCTATGTACAGCTCCACTCATAAAGTTAGTATTTAAGAGTTTCCTGAATTAAAAAAAAAAAAAAAAAAAAGAAAAGAAGACCCTTCATGTTTTCCCTGTTCAAATCAAATTTCACAGGATTTCATTAGAAATGTCTGATGGATATCTAGAACATTCTGTGTGCCTAAGTGATGAAATCACCAGCTGGTTTGTCCGAGACTTTCTGACAGTGCCCGTGGGGAGATATCTCGTGATGTTTGGGAGGGAGGGAGGGTGTGTGTGTGTGTGTGGAGGGGGGGGGGGGGGGTCTGCTTTTTTGCCAATCAGTGGCAGGATGGCAGACGGAAAAGTTTATTGGACTCCCACGGCAAATGGTCTGAGCGCAGCACTCAGGCACTGGCCTTGACGACGGTGGCAGACAAAAACACAAACCCTGCTAATATTTTTAAAAGATTTCACAAATGATTAACAATGCAGACAGACATCAAATCTGGAAATTCTCAAAGCGAACAACCCACTTGTTAAAGGACATGCTTGTATCACAGTGGCTTACTTCTTAGGATTATGATGATGAACTTTGTCTGTGGAGATAGTTTTGGGTTTTAACGTCATTCATATTGACTTTTAAGGCCTTTTCCACCAATCTAGGGCTGTACAATAGTGAACATCATAGGTAAAAAAAAAAATGCACAAACTGGCCTCAGCAGACCACAAGAAGTCGTGTCTGATTAGCATGTGGCTAAATCCGCTTAGCCTCGTGCTTCACTGACTCTTCAACCGATGCAGGCGTCTCAGAGAACTTTCCGTGGTCCTGGCGCGAAAGGGGGGTCTTTCTCTTGACCCCTGCATGCGACAGACTCATTAAAAGCGTGTGAAGCGGACGTTGTGTCTCCTTCTTAACGTGTACGTGTAAAGCGGGGGCGGGGTGGGGTGGAGGGTTTGGGAGGTGATTGTGGAGCCCAGCTGGCCTGTGGAGTCTCTCACACACACACACACACACACACACACACACATATACACACACACACACGCACACACACAGCCCTCTGGTGTTGCCACAGTTGTCAATGTTAATGTTTCCCCAGAGTGATGGCTGTCACTTCATTAGTCGAGCCTCTGTCGCCACTCACTTCCAGGTGTGTGTGTGTGTGTGTTTGGAGCAGAACTACACCCCTCCCCCCCCACCTCTCTTCATCTAAACACAAGCAAGCAGATTCGCGGGGGGGGGGGGGGGCTCAATTCAATTAAATGTCTAATACAGTCATGTTAAATAGCCTTTTTCACTCATTAATGCGTTGGTTGCTTTGATAGGACTAATACAGTTTATTTAATTAAGTCTGTATAGAATTGTGCTCTGTGTGTGTGTGTGTGTGTGTGTGTGTGTGTGATTGAGTGTCAGAGAGAGAGAGGTGTGTGTACGGACTGAACTTTGTGTGTCTCGATCGCTCAGGTTCACGTGAAGATGGCGGACGAGGCTTTTTGTGTGGGTCCTGCCCCCACTAGCCAAAGCTACCTCAACATGGACGCCATCATGGAGGCTATCCGCACCACCGGAGCTCAGGCTGTGAGTGTGTGTGTGTGTGTGTGTCTGTCCATGTGTGTGTGTTGCTTAGATATCTGATAACTGTACTCCCAAATGTAGTCTCTTAATACACTAACAGCAGGTGAGTATGTGATGGAGAAGTGTGTGTGTGTTTGTGTGATTTCACTCAGAGCAGGTGTTAAAATGATTATTTGAAAGGGGACCAGTTAGCGAGTCATATCTTATTCTATGAGTCTCTTAAAAAATCTCTTTCTCTTTCATTCACTTCCTGAAAAACCTTCATAGATATGGCTAGGTCGTGTTTTAAAACACCACTTATGTTCACCCTGGTCTGTAATGTAAAGTGATTAGTAGTAATCTGCTCCCTGTGTGTTTTTTTTGTCAGGTACACCCAGGTTACGGGTTTCTCTCCGAAAACAAAGAGTTTGCCCGGAGACTGGTAAGTCTTTTTTTTTTTAAGGCCATCCGCTCTGAGAAAGAGCGCGTTGCATATTTAAATGACTTTGGGTCAACTATCAGGGGGGAGAGATTGAGCTGGTCACATGCTGATCCTCATCTCCAAATGCACCTCCCACACACTCACACACACACACACACACACACACACTCTCTCACACACATTCACACACACTCACTGTTTTCGTAATTAACAGCTTTGGCCCCCCTGTAGTAATTTAATTAAAGGTGTTATGTTCAAGGTGACAGATCATTTGCAACCCAAATACATCCAAGGAGGCCAAAAGGGTCATTTGATAAAGAAACTCGATTAGCGAAGGGTCCAGAGATTTTTTTCTTTACTCTTTCATCTTTTGTGAGGTGTTTTTTTTTTCTTCCAGTGGGTTTTTAACATTTTTTTTGTTTTGTTTTATTTTCACTCCTTGCACGTAAAGATCATTCTTAAGTTGTATTTTTCTGTGTAATCAGACTCTAATGCTCATTCCGTGAATGCACAGACCGCTCTGATGCACATTTTTTTCTTCTTTTTTTTTTTTTTCTTTTTTTTTACTCTTGATGGTTTGTTTTTCTTTCTGTCTGTTTTGTTTCCTTAAATGAAGTCGTCTTTTTTTCTTTTTTTTTTTTTTGTACACCGCTGAACCAAACTCTGACCAGCACGGATTCATCACCAACTGGGCCCCTCTGCGTTTCCATGGCAACACACCCTGAACCAAATACCCTTATAAACCAACCGACCGACCCCCCACCCCCCCACCCCCCAGATCGATTATGACTAAATAAGGACGTGCTCCAAATGCGGCAGGTCTCAAACTGTCAGCGACTCTAAATGCCTCGCAGTTCACATAAGGACACACGCTAGCGGCTTTATTTATTTATTTATTGTATTTTCTCTCTTTTCCTCTCTCTCTCTCTTTCTCTCTCTCTCTCTCTCTCTTTCTCTCTCTCTCTCTTTCTCTCTCTTTCTCTCTCTCTCTCTCCATGACTCCTACTGTTTTCTTCTGATCCCAAACCCATCCCTACGCCAATCCAATCCCACTCCCCGCACCCCGCCCCCCCCTTCCCGAAAACGCCTGCCTCCGCTCTGGAGCTGCGGGGTTCGCCGCAATGCGACTGTGGCAACGCCAGGATAGAGGGAACAGGCAGCCCCCCCTCCCCAAATATTTCTGTCGTTTTTTTTTTTTTTGGTTCTTGTTAATTTCTTTATTTATGTATATATATATATATATATATTTTTTACTTCTCTCCATCCCATCAGATTTTTTTTTTTTTTTGAGGAGGGGGCATCTACGGTCCACAAAAAAAAAGATTGTGTTGTCGTTCGGCGAGATGTAACTGGGCCCAGAACCTTCGGCACGTTTTTTAAGCTGGGATTTAAAAAACGGACCCCTGCTCCCCTCCCTAACACCCCCCCTCCCCACCAGGAGCAGTTTTAAGCTCGAACTGCAGGCGAGCAGGCACACTCTGTTCTCTTCTTTATCAGAAGCCCTGCCTTCAACACACATGTGTGCACACACACACACACATGTGCGCGCACACACACACACACACACACACACCTTTTTGATGTAAAACTGCACAGATTTAGTAGCGTGCGCGGTAACGGTTTACCAAACGTTGCACACAGTGAGAATTAGTACGACCCACGCACTTTTCATGTTCGTTAACGACTAAACAACCACGTGAAGATGTATGTTTGGTCGACTTGTGCAGAAACACACACACACACACACACACACACACACTTTTAAAGTAATACCACACACACAACTGATGTTGCTGCCGGTCATGTTAACCGAAATTTTATGCTCTCTCTCTCTCTCTCTCTCTCTCTCTCTCTCTCTCTCTCTCTCTTTCTCTGTTTCTCTCTCTCTCTCTCACACACACACACACACACACACACACACACTGTTAACGTGCAACTGCACTAACATCACTGTTGTTTATGTTAACTAAAATATCTCTCTCTGCTCCCTCTCTCCCCCCTTCTCTCACTCTCACTCACTCTCTCTGTCAAACACGCACACACTCTCTCTCTCTCTCTCTCTCTCTCTCTCTCTCTCTCTCTCTCTCGCTCTCTCTCTCTCTCTCTCTCTCTCGCGCTCTCTCTCTCTCTCTCTCAGTGATGTGATTTTTATCAGTTTTCTGATGTGCCACGCTGGCCCCGCGGAGCAGTGTGACGCTCCGTGGCGTGTCTCAGCGGGAATACTAATGTTCGGCAGCCTGAGGAAAGATGACGCGTTTCCAAGCAGAGGGGGGTTTCCTCGGAAAAACTCTTTTGATCTAAATCACGTAGAGGCAGGTGGCAGCTACGCTCAGAGGAGCGTTGTTAAGGCAACCCTGGCCACCGTTGTCACGGCAGCGTAGCAGTAGTAATAGGAGCAGTTGTAGTAGTCGTAGCAGTAGTAGTAGTAGTAGTAGTCGTAGCAACAACCCCCCCCCCCCTTTTCCAAAAAAAAAAGAGAGAGAGAGATGCTATTAAAAGCCGTGATCTTTTTGGGGCGGAAGCGTAGAGACTGCCTCGAAAGACCGTCAAGCTGTTTGTCAAATAACCCAGTTAAAATTTAACTGACCTGTCAAAACACTGCTTAAATATTAAGATTTTCTCCACTCTTTCGGAAGAGTGTACGCTACCATCGATTTGTGTTACATCTGTGTTGTGGACAGTGCTTCCGTAGCGCACTCCGTTTTTACCGCCTTATGAAAAGGGAGTTTAATCAGAAATATATGCTTAGCTACAGATGTGGGAAGCGTTGGAGCCGTCAATCAAAGTCAAGACTAATCGATCAGACATGGTAATGATGTCCAAAGTGTGGGTTGTGGGTATCCAGGATCAGTTACTGTCTTGCATAAGCCTCGTAAACACAGTTCAAATGGATATATATACATAAACTGATCCCAGATCAGTATTCTTTGTGCTCTCGTGTTTTCTAAGAATCTCTGAGCTGTAAGTAAGGGCAGAGGAAGATGCCCTGAGTTGTGTTGTTTAACCTGCTGAAAATGGGACACGCTATGTAGGTTAACAGTTGACTTGAAATTGAGCCACACTCCTTCTCTCTCTCTCTCTCTCTCTCTGACTCTTTCCCGCTCTCTTTCTGTCACTCTCTCTCTCTTTCTCTCTGTCACTCTCTCTCTCTTTCTCTCTCTCTCTCTCTCTCTCTCTCTCTCTCTCTCCCCTTTGCTAGTTCTCTGATTTGATGCGCGCAAAGCTTTGGTGCCTGTCACATGACTGTGTTACATCTATATTCAAATGCTGTCCTCAGATGATCCTGCTGTGTTTCTGAATGTTTTTTTTCTCCCCTAACTGTTATTTATACGCTCACTTTATATTCACATCTTCCAGAACATTCTCCACACGCAGGATATCAGTTATCAAATATGTTTTTTTTGTTTGGCGCTTTTTTTGTTTTTGTTTTGGTTTGGTTTGGTTTGTTTTTGTTTTGTTTTTTTCTCTGTCCAGTCTACCGTCCCGTGACCACTTCTTCAACCTTCTGTGTGGAAATTTACGCTACACTATTAAGATGATTGGTTGATGGGCTGAGACCACAACCCCCTCACTTCTTACCTTATGCATTCCTGCATTCTTGTTTTCCAAAAGACCAACCTGCCCTCCAACACACACACACACACACACACACACACAGCTGAGTGGGCCGTCCGGTACCCTCCGTGTGTCTGTGGAAATGGAGATGTCATTACATTAGCAGTACAATAGTGACCACCCCCCCCCCCCCCCCTTCTCCTGTCCTCCTCCATGAATATGAGCTGAATGGAAACACCCCCCCCCCCCTTCATTGTGAATAGCAGTCTTCTTTGGCTGACAGTTAGTACAGCTTTACGCAGTGCAAACGACAGCAGAAGGCTGTGTGTGTGTGTGTGTGTGTGTGTGTGTGTGTGTGTGTGTGAGCCCCAGGCCGTGGTGAGGGACAGTCAGAAAAAGATGTGTTGGATTATCCCTTACAGCCCTCTTTAGCATGTTAAAGACACACACATTTGGAGTGGGGGGGGGGGGGGGGGGGCTCTTTTTTAATTGTTTGAGCACACACACACACATGCGCACACACAGTGTGCCATACAGGTGCTTTCATTGGACACACTTTTGCGGGTCCCCATGAGTTGAGTTTGAAGACAGTGTTTTTGACCTTACACACACACACGCACACACACACACTTAGAGGAGGTGTGAAAACGGTCAGGGTGTGGAAGAATGAATGACTTCTGAATGGATTGAGACATTTTATTGGATTTAATTTGTTAAATTTCACAGTGAGGCACAAACACACTTTTGTCTGTGTGTGTGTGTGTGTGTGTGAGCTGGGTTTTGTGAGGGGTGTGTGTCTTTAGTGCAGATAAAGGCCGTATCAGTAATAATGAGGAACTGACTTTGACACAGCAGCAGAGACAAACGTTGTTTGTTTCAAATAAAAGACGGTGTCAAGAGTGTGACGCAGGTTGTTTTTGTTTATGTTTATGTTTTTGTTTTCGATATTTCACATTTTCAAAATCAAGAATGAGCCATCGTCACTGAGAACTTAGACTTAGACTGCTTTTATTGTCATTTCCACATGTGCATGACTCATACATACAGGGGAACGAGATTGCCTTACACAAGGACCACAGAGCCACATGAAACAACAACAAACAAATACCACGTTAAACAAATAAATAACGCACGTCCAGTTCAGCTTAATGACACTTTTTTCCCCCGTGTGTTAGGAAGTGCTAAGGCGTTGTAGGCATTTTTTTTTCCTGAGTGTAAACCTTTTGAAACAACAGACCAAACAGACTGAAATTTAAAATGGAGAGTCTCTCTCCCCTAACTCGATGGGTGTGTGTCTCTGCGTGTGTGTGTGAATGAACCTCACATTTAGCACGGACAACACACGAAGGACAATCAAAGGAGAAATGAAACATTCCCAACAGTCATGTTGACAAATTAATCCAAAAATGTCTGTACATAATAAATGAACCATGTCACCTGTGATTGCTCAGTATGTTTTGACACACACTTGTTGTTGTGTTGTGGTGTTGTTGTTGTTGTTGTTGTTGTTGTTGTTGTTGTTGTTGTTGTGTTTGGCCCATATCTGATGAGAACATCTCCTGAGAGCTTGTTGCAGTATTGCCTGTAAGAGGACAGAGTGAGGAGTGAAGAGGTCAGATCCCTTTAGCTAATTACAGGGTTCCCTGTTCCTCATCGGGGCCTCAGGCCAAAGCGATCTGTCGTATATTAGCCAGGAAGCAATATCCTCTCGATTCACGCGCTTAACAAAGAGAAGGATAGATCTCTCTTTCCCGTCCTCTTTTTTTCCCCCCTCTCTCTCTCTCTCTCTCTCTCTTTCTCTTTCTCTCACTGTGGTATTTATACGCACATTTCCACAGGCATAACCTCAGGGCCAGAGCGCCCCCCCCCTCCTCCCGCCACCACAACCACCACAAAGTTTTACACCTGGGGACCTTTCTGAGGCGCTTTATGCGTTGCTGTAGCAACCAAGCCAAATGATTGTGGCTTTTCGACGAGATCTGAAACAAATAAAACAAACACGTTAACAACAACAACAACAACAAAAAAAGATTTATCTGTGATGAAATGAAGAGGTCACAATGCGTCGATTAGCACGTGTGCCGGTGTGTGTCCAAAGACTTCCCTGACCTAATGTCCTCTTTTTTTTCTTTTCTTTTTTCCCTCCTCCGCAGGCCGACGAAGGGGTCACGTTTATTGGCCCCGACACACACGCCATACAGGCTATGGGTGACAAGATAGAGAGCAAATTAATCGCCAAAGCCGCGAAAGTCAACACCATCCCCGGCTTCGACGGAGTGGTCAAGGTCAGGCCGACATTCAAAGCTTCTTTGTTTCGGGGTTTTTCTCCGAATTCTTTTATTTGTTTGTTTGTTTATTTATTTAATATTCTAAGACTTTTTTTTGTCACCATGGGCAGTGTGTCTGCGCTCTCAGCAATGAGCGCTCATTTAAAGCACAATTAATAAATGACTTTCTCCCCAAGCGCTGACACACGGTTCCAAACCAGTTGTTGATGCATTCTCCATCTCTCTCGACCTCTCTCTCTCTTTTTCTTTTTCTTCTCCTTCTCCTCCTCCTCCTCCCTCTCTCGCTCTTTTTCTTTTTCTTCTCCTTCTCCTCCTCCCTCCCTCTCTTTTTATTTTTCTCCCCCTCACTTTCTCGCTGTTCATATCTCACTCACCCCCTCCCTCTTTCTCTCTTCCCCCTTTCCATTTCTCCTTCTCTCTCTCTCTCTCTCTCTCTCTCTCTTTTTTTTTCCCCCCTCCTTTTGCCTCTCCTTATGTTTCTCTCTCCCTCCTTAATTCCTGCTGTTTGAGTGTCTCTTAACGGTGCGGCGTTTGGCCGTTTTTGACACTTCCTGCTCTGATGGGTCTCGTAAAGAGCGGATCTGACGCATAACTATAGCGGGCTGGAGCGGGACAAAGGCCCCACCGCGGGGAGGTCATTTCCATCTGTAAGGACACATCAACGACCCTGATGGCCACAGTCATAGCAGCTTAAAGATCCTCTCCCTCTTACTGTCTCTCTCTACTCCCCCCCCCCCCACCACAAACACAGCTAAAACACAGCCTCCTTTACTTTAGGCTGTCGGGTTTCTCACGTGAAAATTATGCCTGATAATGTTATTTGTTAATTGATGGTTTATATTTGTGGTGCTATTGAAGTTTATTACCTGAGCTGTTTTCAGATGGGGTTTGGTTCACTTTGTTTCTTATGGAAATATGTAGCCACAGATGTGTGTGTGTGTGTGTGTGTGTGCGCATTTGTGTGTTTCTACCCAGTGGATATAAAACTGTAATAGATTAAATGTTATATTCATATGGTCAAATGTTCTATTAATGCGGTTGGTTTAATTATTAACCAGAGTTATTTATTGATCAACTTAACTGTACGCGCGTACATGTCTATTTTAACATCATTATCTTTGAAAGTCATACGCTTGTTCAAAATGAAATGCCTCATTATAATGTCTGTTTATAGATCCGAATATTACCTCAGCTGTTGTTTTGCCAGGTAGTTTTCTACAGTTTAGCTTACCATACAGTAACGGATAAATGTGATACATGCCTTGAATAACAGAAGACATTCGCCCCCTATTGGTCACAAAGGGAACTGCACTAGACTGCTCACACCTTCCTGTGGAAATGTAGTCCAAGCAGTAACTGAGATAACATTATGGGATTTTATATGTATTTTGAATATAATTATAACCACGAAATTGTTTTTTTTTTTCCTCATACACAGGATGCAGAAGAGGCAGTGAAGATTGCAGGGGAGATTGGTACGGAACCGTCGTGCGTAAAAAAAAAAAACAATTCCGTGACATACGCTGTGTCTCTCCGGCTGTGTGCCGACGTGTTTCTGTTTCCCTCCGTTAGGTTATCCCGTCATGATTAAGGCGTCCGCCGGCGGCGGAGGTAAAGGCATGAGGATAGCCTGGAATGACGAGGAGACCAGGTGAGATGCCCAAGACGTTATCGAGAACGCGTGAGACGTGGGCTTTGCTTTTTTTTTTTTTTTTTTTACAGCTACCCTACAACACGGTTTCTTTTTTTTTTTCTCTTCGTGTGCTGCTTTCTAACCTCCTTCTGCCGCAGTAACCGTTATCAGAGCAGTTTTCTTGTCTCCGTGCACGTGTGTGTGTGTGTGTGTGTGTGTGTGTGTGTGTGTGTGTGTGTGCGCGTGCGTGCGTGCGTGTGTGTGTGTGCATGTGTGTGCATGTGTGTGCATGTGTGTGCGTGTGCGCGCGCGTGTGTGCGCACGTGTGTGTGCGCGCGTGTGTGTGTGTGTGTGTTTTTGTGCATGTGTGTGGTAAGGGATGAGAGAGATGGATTGATAAATGATTGATTACAGTGGGTTGGTTTTAGTATGTAACTCCTGTCGAGATGGGCACACTCAGAACAGGGGTGGTCTTTGGACAGATGACGGAATGATAGCCCTGCTGTTTGTGTTTACTCTCTCTCTCTCTGGGGGAGGAGAGGGGGAAGGAGAAAGAGAGAGAGAGAGAGAGAGAGAGAGAGATGGAGGGGGGAGAAGAGAGGGAAAGAAAAGTAAGGAGGTTGGGGTATTTATGTTTATTTCTGTTTCACGTACAACTGTGAATCGCCGTCACTGCCCTGTAGCTTACAACTGATAGCACCTTGCTCACTGTAAGGGTCGTTCTTTCTTTCTTTCTTTCTTTCTTTCTTTCTTTCTTTCTTTCTTTCTTTCTTTCTTTCTTTCTCTCTTTCTTTCTTTCTTTCTTTCTTTCTCACTTACTTTCCTGCTTTCCTAAGGCAGCTCTTGTTAAACACAAAAGCAGGTCCTACAAACGTGTGTGTGCTGTTAAAGCCAGCCAGGGCTGATTGCCAGGCTAATGCACAGAATAAGATATGTAATCAAACAGTGAGAGGATTACAGAATGGAGAGAGAGTGTTTCCGCTGGGAGTCCTGGTCCCTCACTGAAACATTCATCAGCAGTTAGAGCATTCTGTCAGCTCTTTAAGTCGTAGCAAACTGTGAAGTTACACTACACATCTCTCTCAGTCTCTCTCTCTCTCTCTCTCTCTCTCTCTCTCTCTCTCTCTCTCTCTCTCTCTCTCTCGCGCTCAGTCTTTCTCTCTTTCTCTCTCTCCCAGTGTCTCTCTCTCTCTCTCTATCTCCCAGTGTCTCTGTCTCTCTCTATCTCCCAGTGTCTCTCTCTATCTCCCAGTGTCTCTCTCTGTCTCTCTCTCTCTCTGTCTCTCTCTCTCTCTCTCTGTCTCTCTCTCTCTCTGTCTCTCTCTCTCTCTCTCTGTCTCTCTCTCTCTCTGTCTCTCTAGGAAGTAAGACGATGAAATAAGATGATGAATGGACCTGTATGTCCCATGATATCAATTCTGTGCTGCGTTTACTGACTGACTTCAAATATTTAAAACGCTGCCCCTGCCCCCCCATCACCACCCCACCCCTCTCTCTCCCTCCTCTTCCATCTGAGAAGAGAAAGGCACCCATGCTTCTTATTTGGAGAGTGATACTTGAAAAGTGTCCATCTTGAGGGACATACTGTTACAATGCCCACAGAAGACTCAGTGCTGTCGGGTCTATTGTGCGTGGTCTGTAGAGTCTGTTGTGCGTGGTCTGTAGAGTCTATTGTCCGTGGTCTGTAGAGTCTGTTGTCTGTAGGGTCTATTGTCCGTGGTCTGTAGAGTCTGTTGTCCGTGGTCTGTAGAGTCTGTTGTCTGTAGGGTCTATTGTCCGTGGTCTGTAGAGTCTGTTGTCCGTGGTCTGTAGAGTCTGTTGTCCGTGGTCTGTAGAGTCTATTGTCCGTGGTCTGTAGAGTCTGTTGTCTGTAGGGTCTATTGTCCGTGGTCTGTAGAGTCTGTTGTCCGTGGTCTGTAGAGTCTGTTGTCCGTGGTCTGTAGAGTCTATTGTCCGTGGTCTGTAGAGTCTATTGTGCGTGGTCTGTAGGGTCTATTGTGCGTGGTCTGTAGAGTCTATTGTCCGTGGTCTGTAGAGTCTGTTGTCTGTAGGGTCTATTGTCCGTGGTCTGTAGAGTCTATTGTCCGTGGTCTGTAGAGTCTGTTGTCTGTAGAGTCTATTGTCCGTGGTCTGTAGAGTCTATTGTGCGTGGTCTGTAGAGTCTGTTGTGCGTGGTCTGTAGAGTCTATTGTGCGTGGTCTGTAGAGTCTGTTGTGCGTGGTCTGTAGAGTCTATTGTGTGTGGTCTGTAGAGTCTATTGTCCGTGGTCTGTAGAGTCTGTTGTCTGTAGGGTCTATTGTCCGTGGTCTGTAGAGTCTATTGTCCGTGGTCTGTAGAGTCTGTTGTCTGTAGGGTCTATTGTCCGTGGTCTGTAGAGTCTATTGTGCGTGGTCTGTAGAGTCTGTTGTGCGTGGTCTGTAGAGTCTATTGTGCGTGGTCTGTAGAGTCTGTTGTGCGTGGTCTGTAGAGTCTATTGTGTGTGGTCTGTAGAGTCTATTGTCCGTGGTCTGTAGAGTCTGTTGTCTGTAGGGTCTATTGTCCGTGGTCTGTAGAGTCTATTGTCCGTGGTCTGTAGAGTCTGTTGTCTGTAGGGTCTATTGTCCGTGGTCTGTAGAGTCTATTGTGCGTGGTCTGTAGAGTCTGTTGTGCGTGGTCTGTAGAGTCTGTTGTGCGTGGTCTGTAGAGTCTGTTGTGCGTGGTCTGTAGAGTCTATTGTGCGTGGTCTGTAGAGTCTATTGTGCGTGGTCTGTAGAGTCTGTTGTGCGTGGTCTGTAGAGTCTATTGTGCGTGGTCTGTAGAGTCTATTGTGCGTGGTCTGTAGAGTCTGTTGTGCGTGGTCTGTAGAGTCTATTGTGTGTGGTCTGTAGAGTCTATTGTCCGTGGTCTGTAGAGTCTGTTGTCTGTAGGGTCTATTGTCCGTGGTCTGTAGAGTCTATTGTCCGTGGTCTGTAGAGTCTGTTGTCTGTAGAGTCTATTGTCCGTGGTCTGTAGAGTCTATTGTGCGTGGTCTGTAGAGTCTGTTGTGCGTGGTCTGTAGAGTCTATTGTGCGTGGTCTGTAGAGTCTGTTGTGCGTGGTCTGTAGAGTCTATTGTGTGTGGTCTGTAGAGTCTATTGTGCGTGGTCTGTAGAGTCTATTGTGCGTGGTCTGTAGAGTCTGTTGTCTGTAGAGTCTATTGTCCGTGGTCTGTAGAGTCTGTTGTGCGTGGTCTGTAGAGTCTATTGTGTGTGGTCTGTAGAGTCTATTGTGCGTGGTCTGTAGAGTCTATTGTGCGTGGTCTGTAGAGTCTGTTGTCTGTAGGGTCTATTGTCCGTGGTCTGTAGAGTCTGTTGTGCGTGGTCTGTAGAGTCTATTGTGCGTGGTCTGTAGAGTCTATTGTGCGTGGTCTGTAGAGTCTGTTGTCTGTAGGGTCTATTGTCCGTGGTCTGTAGAGTCTATTGTGCGTGGTCTGTAGAGTCTGTTGTGCGTGGTCTGTAGAGTCTATTGTCCGTGGTCTGTAGAGTCTATTGTGCGTGGTCTGTAGAGTCTATTGTGCGTGGTCTGTAGAGTCTATTGTGCGTGGTCTGTAGAGTCTGTTGTCTGTAGGGTCTATTGTCCGTGGTCTGTAGAGTCTGTTGTGCGTGGTCTGTAGAGTCTATTGTGCGTGGTCTGTAGAGTCTATTGTGCGTGGTCTGTAGAGTCTGTTGTGCGTGGTCTGTAGAGTCTATTGTGCGTGGTCTGTAGAGTCTATTGTGCGTGGTCTGTAGAGTCTGTTGTGCGTGGTCTGTAGAGTCTATTGTGTGTGGTCTGTAGAGTCTGTTGTCCGTGGTCTGTAGAGTCTGTTGTGCGTGGTCTGTAGAGTCTATTGTGCGTGGTCTGTAGAGTCTATTGTCCGTGGTCTGTAGAGTCTGTTGTCTGTAGAGTCTATTGTCCGTGGTCTGTAGAGTCTGTTGTGCGTGGTCTGTAGAGTCTATTGTGCGTGGTCTGTAGAGTCTATTGTCCGTGGTCTGTAGAGTCTGTTGTGCGTGGTCTGTAGAGTCTATTGTCCGTGGTCTGTAGGGTCTATTGTGCGTGGTCTGTAGAGTCTGTTGTCCGTGGTCTGTAGAGTCTATTGTCCGTGGTCTGTAGAGTCTGTTGTGCGTGGTCTGTAGAGTCTATTGTCCGTGGTCTGTAGAGTCTATTGTCTGTAGAGTCTATTGTGCGTGGTCTGTAGAGTCTGTTGTGCGTGGTCTGTAGAGTCTATTGTCTGTGGTCTGTAGAGTCTATTGTCTGTGGTCTGTAGAGTCTGTTGTCCGTGGTCTGTAGAGTCTGTTGTCCGTGGTCTGTAGAGTCTATTGTGCGTGGTCTGTAGAGTCTATTGTCCGTGGTCTGTAGAGTCTGTTGTCTGTAGAGTCTATTGTGCGTGGTCTGTAGAGTCTGTTGTCCGTGGTCTGTAGAGTCTATTGTCTGTAGAGTCTATTGTGCGTGGTCTGTAGAGTCTATTGTGCGTGGTCTGTAGAGTCTGTTGTGCGTGGTCTGTAGAGTCTGTTGTGCGTGGTCTGTAGAGTCTATTGTCTGTAGAGTCTGTTGTCTGTAGGGTCTATTGTCCGTGTGTAGTGTCCAGGGATTCCAGTTCAGGGCAGTTCTCTGTTCTGCTGATCTGAGCATTGTTGAGCTGTGTCTTTATCAACAGGCTGTGTCTTACGCACATGAACGAAAACGAACACTGCTCTGCTACTGCTACGTATATCTCACACTTTCTCTCTCTCACTGCTCTCCTTTCCTTTTCTTTCCTTTTCTCCCTATTCTCCTTCCCCGTGCTTTATTTAATACTTTTAATCTCTTTCATTCTCTCTCTCTCTCTCTCTCCCTCTCTCTCTCTCCCTCCCTCTCTCTCCCTCCCTCTCTCTGTCTCTCTCTCTCTCTCTCTCTCTCTCTCTCGCTTTCTCTCTGTCTCATCATTCCTTGTCATGTTGAAGGGTTCTTTAAGGTAATGAAAGAGAGAGAGAGGGAGAGTGTTAATTACTGTCTTATCTCTTGTCTGAAGTGGCTCTGTGTTGTTTGAGTTTGGATAAGATCTATCAGAGAACACACGGCTGTGAAGCGCGGTGGAGGAGAGAGCAGGGGTAAAGACCTGATAAAGAGAGGCTTATCTGATTGACAGATGGCGGCTTTTTTTTTCTTTTTTTTTCCATCTGTCAGGACAATGTCAAGTTCCCGCTTCAGATAATCAAACAGGACAGAAATGACAGTGTACATCATAAACACTGTGTTTTCTCTCTTTCTTTCTTTTTCTTTCTTCAGTTCACTTTTCCCAAGAACACACACACACACACACACACACTTTGACCAATGCTATGCCAATTCAGAAAATGTAGGGGTTAGATTGGTTGGGCACTATTACATCAAAAGCTGTCCAATGGCCAGGTGGTGTTTACAGCATAAGAGCCCCGTGTATGTGCCTGTGTTTGTATTTACCATGCCATGATTAACATATAAACACTCGGTCGAACTTGTCCTTGTTTTTCTTTTTTTGTTTTTTTTGTTTGTTTGGTTTTTTTTAGGGAAGGGTTCCGTTTCTCCTCCCAGGAAGCTGCGTCCAGTTTTGGGGACGACCGTCTGCTCATTGAGAAATTCATCGATAACCCCAGACACATCGAGATCCAGGTGAGCTCCCGAGATCCGGGGACGTTTGTTGTCTGTGGCTTTCTTCCTTTCTGCTTTTAGCTCTCTCTTTTCTCCTCCTTCTTTTTTTTTTTTTGGTCTTTCTTTTTTTTCTTGCTTTCTCAAGGTCAAATGTGAGGTCATTGTCTCTGTCCCGTTACTGTTAAAGCGTGGTGCAGAGAGAGAGACGGTCCTGTTCAGAACCAGAACTCACTTCTTTTGAATGTGTTGCACTGTTGTGAGCTGTGAAAGAAATGGGAAATTTCGACTCTAAGATTGTTGCTTGGTTCAGTTTAAAATTGTCATCTTTCTCTCTCTCGCTGTGTGTGTGTGCATGCGTGTGCGTACGCGTGCGTGTGCGTGTGCGTGTGTGCGTGTGTGCGCGTGTGTGCGTGTGCATGTGCGCGTGTGTGTGTGCGCGTGTGCGTGTGTGCGTGTGTGTGTGTGTGCGCGTGTGTGTGCGTGTGCATGTGTGCGTGCGTGTGTGCGTGTGCGTGTGCGTGTGCGTGTGCGTGTGCGTGTGCGTGTGCGTGTGTGTGTGTGTGTGTGTGCAGGTTTTGGCAGATAAACATGGCAATGCCCTGTGGCTGAATGAGAGGGAGTGCTCCATCCAGAGGAGAAATCAGAAAGTGGTGGAGGAGGCACCCAGGTGAGGCACGCTTGCCGTGTGTGAGTGTGTGTTTGAGTGTGCGTGTGAGTGTGTGTTTGAGTGTGCGTGTGAGTGTGTGTGTGAGTGTGCGTGTGAGTGTGTGTTTGAGTGTGCGTGTGAGTGTGTGTTTGAGTGTGCGTGTGAGTGTGCGTGTGAGTGTGCGTGTGAGTGTGTGTTTGAGTGTGCGTGTGAGTGTGTGTGTGAGTGTGCGTGTGAGAGTGCGTGTGCGTGTTGAATGGATGTGTATAATAGTGTTGGGGTCAGGGCTTGTGTGAGCACCACTGTACAGTGTCTGTGCTAAAAATCCAGACAGACCATGAACAATATTCTGATGTCTTTTTCTCTGATAGTGCTTAAATAATGTGTGTGTGTGTGTGTGTGTGTGTGTGTGTGTGTGTGTGTGTGTGTGTGTGCAGTACGTTTCTGGATCCTGAGACAAGGCGTGCTATGGGAGAACAAGCCGTCTCTCTGGCCAAAGCGGTGAAGTACTCCTCAGCCGGTACTGTGGAGTTCCTCGTCGACTCCCAAAAGAACTTTTACTTCCTTGAGATGAACACACGCCTGCAGGTATGGCATGTTTACTGAACCATACAGACCGCTCTCAGTGCCCCTAAAACAACACACACGCACACACATCTCAACCATTACTGTCCAAACTCTGAGTTGAAACAGCTGAGATCCCAGTAGCTGTAGACTCTCTCTCTCTGACTAGCTAGTGGGCTGGTCATCTGTACACATCAAAGTAAAGCGTAGATCTCATTAGTGGAGACCTCCCAAAGGGGGCAATGCTTCGGCACAGAGATCCGGCTAATGAGAGGCCGTTAGTGGGACAGTTTGCTTAGAGAGGCCGTCCTGCACGGCTGTGTGCTTTTGGAGAGGGCTGGACACTTCTAGACATTTACTCAACCTCTTAGTATAAGGCTTCAGGTTTTTCATTTCAAAACATCATGGATCGGTTTGCTTCAGATATGAAAGTGCTTTTTTTGTTCTCTCTCTCTCTCTCTCTCTCTCTCTGTGTCTCTCTCTCTGTGTCTCTCTCTCTGTGTCTCTGTCTCTGTGTCTCTGTCTCTGTGTCTCTGTCTCTGTGTCTCTGTCTCTGTGTGTGTTGTAGGTGGAACATCCGATCACAGAATGCATCACCGGACTGGATCTAGTGCAGCAGATGATCCGCGTTGCCAAGGGTTACAAGCTCGAGCACAAACAGGAAGACATCCCCATTAACGGCTGGGCTATCGAGAGCAGAGTTTACGCTGAGGTACCAACACACACACACACACACATACACACACACACACACACACACACACACTAAAACAACCA
>NC_044501.1:9167663-9180163 GCF_902362185.1 Chanos chanos | reverse complement strand
CCTCTCTCTCTCCCCTCTCTCTCTTCCCTCCTCGCTTTCTCTCTCTCTCTCTCTCTCTCCCTCTCTATCCCAGAATGTAGACTTTCTTTTCCCTGTCACCGACACTCAGTTGCACATCATCGTAGCGGCGATATATGAAATGACGATTAATTTTCCTATCATTAGAACGCTTTGTACGCCTGTAATCCTCACAGAGGGATTAGAGCATATCTAGTACAAAGTACAAACTAAATCAGTCAGCTGGCTCGGGGTGGGATCCGCTTGGTTTCCTATTGGACAGACACGAGGGCTTGGGGTGGGATCCGTTTGGTTTCTTATTGGACAGACACGAGGGCTCGGTGTGGGATCCGTTTGGTTTCCTATTGGACAGACACGAGGGCTCGGTGTGGGATCCATTTGGTTTCTTATTGGACAGACATGAGGGCTTTTAGGATGTTTACACAGACTCTGTCCCCAAGCCACACTTACAAACAAACAGCCAGTGAAAATGAATGTGTGTGTGTGTGTGTGTTTAATATGCATCTCACAGAAGTGGCATGAAACTCTCATATAGAAATGCTTAGCTGATACGATATAGTACAAACCTTGACTGTTGTAAACATATATAATGTCTGATAATTGCTTTTTTTTTTCTTTTTTTTTTTAAACTCATTATTTTATCGACATCTCACCGTCCTAAGTACAGCTTTCATATGTCATATAAACTTAAACAGCCGACATAAACGGTTTCAACTTAACTGCCATGTCTATAAATATTCAGTTTATAACTCTGATTGTTTAATAGTAATTGCATCATCACTCTCTGACTGAATTCTTTAACTGCTGTTCAGTAAATGTCAGTCCATAACTCTGTGTGTCTGTGTGTGTGTGTGTGTGTGTGTGTGTGTGTGGGTGTGTGTGTGCGTGTGTGTGTGTGTGTGTGTGTGTGTGTTCTTGCTCTGTAGGTGAAGAGTGTTCACTGCAAACCTGGAGAAACCGTAGGAGAGGGTGATCTACTGGTGGAACTGGAGTAAACAAAAACACCACGTTAGCCTTCATCGCTTTTCACCCCCCCTACAGTAGGACAGAGACAAAGAGAGAGAGAGAGAGCACCAAACCACGTGGAAAACAAACCAACAAACGAGACACTAGTCGACTAGATAGAACATTCCCCTTGTTTTGTTTTTGTTTCACTTTCGTTTTTCTTCCATTTCTTCCACGGTCCGTTTGGTATCACACTCACACATTTCCTTTGTTTGTTTGTTTGTTTGTTTGTTTGTTTCCCGCGTTGGACATTGCGTGCGGGTAACTGTGCTCTCCACGTCTGTGCCTTGGCCTGTTTCTCTCCGGGCTCCCGTGTGACATACGTACATTTCCTCACCTCGAGGGTCGTTCGCGACGCGTCAGCGTCTTTTACAGCCGACGTGCATCGCTGTCTCACTACACACTGCGGTTAAACACAGCTGTCGTCGTATAAAACCGGACTCACGTTTTCACCACTTCTTCTCACGTGTTTTTTCTTGTTTTGTTTAGTTTTTGTTTTTTTTGTCTTCCTGTAGAATTAGGTGGCTATGGATAGCTTAGTTTTACATCATACATGTGTTTTTGCTAAATTGGACCTGTAGAATAGGACTTTTTTTTTTCCCTCAGTTGGATTCAAACGGCAATCCTATATTTTCTTGATTTTTCTTTTTTTTTTCCTCTTTTGCCCCAATACCCCTTTTTAATGACTCAAGATGGCCACAGTGTGCATAAGTAGAGGTTGAGACATTTTCTGTTCTTTCCCCTGTGCATCCAAACGCACATAAGCAGTAAAATGGTAGCACTTGAATGTTCAAATTGAGGGTAGCTGAATGCTGTCAGTAAGGACAAAGAAGCTGGAACGACTCCACATAACAGCTTTTCACACTGGTCTTGGTATAGCCCTGTGTGTGTGTGTGTGTGTGTGTGTGTGTGTGTGTGTGTGTGTGTGTATGTGTGTGTCCACTGTGTATAAACACATCAGGAATCAAATCCGTTATGAGCAGACATGAGAAAGACTGGCAGAAACGAACAGAGATATTTTCAGATAGGACTGAGGGTGACCGTAGGATCAACATGTAACGTATTGAATACGGATCAATGATGTTTCTGGTCGAAGACCAACCTGTCACTCAATCTGTGTCCTCTCTGTTTTAACAGAGTCATTCAAACCCAGGAACTATGTCTGTAAAATGTTTTTGGAATGATTTTTTCCTTTTGTAATAATAAACAAATAATAATAAAAAAAAATTGATCAACCGTAAAAAAAAAAACGAGTTTGATCTTGTTTGAAGTTGCAGTAAACGTTCGACACTTAGAGCGAATTTGATCATTTCTCCAAACACTTTTTTTTTCTCATTGATGATGCAGATGTATAGTTTTTTTGAATACTTTACGTTTTGGAGGAAAGACTGTATGGATGTCTGGTCGGCTGCTGTTTCCCTGTTCTCTTTGCGGTCTCATTGTGTCTAAGGTAATCTTTTGTGGCCAGACACTGAAGCATTTCTATTCTTGAAGTTCCAACAGTCTTACGGAGTAGATTTGGATTTCGTTTGAAAAGACAGACACATCTTAATTTCTTTTTTTCCATATTTAATGTAGCAATGTTAATTGTTGTTCTTTTTTTTTTTTTTCCTGACATACTTTACAAATGTAAACAACATCGATCTGTTACCCAAGCTTCCTCTTTGGCCACCTTTTGTTTAAGGGATTCATGTGGGTAAGGTATGTACCCAACAGCCACTGGAAAGTTCTCTCAGATCAGTACCGGTACTTCTGTAAAAGTCAGGAAAACGTTATAATCATCAGTTCAAACATTCAGCACCGGTCACATTTCCATATAAACATCAATATCTATCGTTTGTTGTCTCTAAGCTTTGTCTAGCCCCTGTGCCAGAATTTAACCTTAAATTAGACACCAAGGTGGTTTGTTTCGACTGTGTCTGTATGTGTGTATATTGCACTGTATCCTGTCCATAACTCTCCTCTCATACAACTAGCCACGTCCCAATAGCTCAGTCAGACCTCTCAGTAACTTGTAGCCTGAACCTGGTCTCTGTAGTAAGTTGTGCTTAGAAATGCATACAGCGGGTGCCAGCTTTAAGACGCGAGGCAACTCTGCACAGGGAGAATCACAAACCCAACCAGAGTTTAGTGCCTCCTCAACATTTTCTCAGCCTCACCAAAAACACTATGTTTCACCGGGCCGCACTTTGTTAAAAAGCCTCGACCAAAGCCTCACAGGAAAATAACGAGAAATCTTTTTTTGCCTTTTATTTCAGTATCTCCAAAACAAAAAAGAAAAAAACCAAAACAAAACAAAACAAAACAAAAGAGCTTCTCCACCTGTTCCCAATATCACCTCCATCTCTGCCCCTCCCCCCACCCCCCATCAAATGTTCTTTCCGCTCCAGCGCTTTTTGATTACGCTATAAAACCTTCCCCCAGCTCCATAAAACTGTCTCCCGCTGCAATGTCCCTGCTGTTTGAGTTTTGGTCTTTTACAGGCCGGACCTCCGCCCGGTTCCTCAGACCGTCGTCACCCTCATGACCAGCTCTCGGTTGCCGTTGCTGGGCTGGCCGCGCGGCTCCTGGGTCCTCAGGTGACTGAGCAGGTGGAGGATGTTGTACGCACAGTTATGGTCGAGGGGAAGCGACAGTCCGCTGCTGGGTTCCGAAGAGTCCTGCGTTTCCGCGCCGACGGCGGTGGCCGCGGTCGCGTTGGAGACTGTAGTCGAGGGGACGGCGGTGGTCGCCGGAGTAGGCGTTGCCATGGTGGCAGCCGCGGCGGCGGCGGCGGCCATAAGTGAAGAGGTGGATGCAGAGGCTTGGGCAGGCGAAGCAGTCTGAGCCGCGCCTCTAGGGGAGAGGGGAAGAGTCAGGGTCCGGAATGTCACGCCGCTTTTCTGCTGGTCCTCGTTGTCTTTGATCTTGTCATAGTTGAGGACTTTCCACTGCTGGTTTACAGCCTGCCATCGGTTAAAAATGCGGAACACGGACGGGCCTTCGTGGACGATCAAAGCTGAGTGCAGGAAAGGAGAGAGAGCTGTCAGTTTACACACACCAACAAACTTACACTACCACAAACACCAACGTGTGCAATCACTTTTATGTATTTCGCAGTCAGAGGGAACGGACCGATAAACACGGAGATGGTCCGGTCTGTCAAAAGTGTCTTCCACTCAGTGGTTTTGGTTTACTGACAATTCACGTACACAGTTGTTTGCTAATAGAGGTTGTTTCCCTCTCTCTACCACTCTGAACGACGTAGGATTTCTTAACATCACCCCATGTACCTCTTAACATATCTTAAGCGTTAAGGTTTCCCTACAACAGCGACCACAACATCTCCGCTGCGGCCGCTCTAAGTAGCGTACACAGTGGTTTCGGTATTGATCAGCTAGCGTTAGCCACTCCGTAGCGCTAGCAAATATGTGTTGGGCTTTTCTTTTTTTTTTTCCAACAACGTGAATACTTCTGTTGACATTTTAGTTTAGCCTGCGATCCCATATGCCTCCTCAGTCAGCTGAAGGAGGTTTGAGGGCAGAATGCTCATTAGTGGAAGAAAATGTAGGCTGCGTATTGATTTACCTCCTTGCTCTGTCTTAAGGCTTCATCCAGTGAACCTTGGAGAGGAGCTGACTGGAGGAAGCTCTCGGGGCGATGTTTGAATTTTTATCTAGGAGTTTGTTTATTTTATCGTATGTTTCTCAGTATCATACCTCAGACAGCCAGTGGCACAGCGGGTTACGTCTACGCAGGGTTTAGAAAAGCCATTTTCTCATCTAATTACCCCCTACCCCCCTAAAGTTCTATGTAATGTCTTGACCCATGCAGAATTTGGTGGCGCTTGTTCAATTCTCTCTTTTTTCTTTTTTAAAAGATAATTTGGGCCGTAATAATGTATGAATTTAAAATTAATATGCAGAATACTGAGCTGTGTTTTGTTAGTTTTGGAGAAGCGCTGACTTGGCAGATCTAGTTTAGCATACCTGAGCAAATGTGTAAATTTTTTTTTTTTTCTTTTTTCGCTTTATCATATCCTTCCCAGAGCGCTGGACATTGAGGCACGGAACTTTGACTTAGACTTTTATTTCTCTGCAAAAGTTTACGCTCGTTGGACGTGTGCCCAAACTCTTCCATCATGCCAAATCAAGCAAAGAGGCCCTGACTCATTGTAACTGTAGTGCTGTGACGATTTATAATGTATTGCAAAAAGAGATTAACACACTAATCCTTTAAGTACTGGTCTGGAATCAGCCTTCTGTTTCATCTCGTATCAGTGAATACAGGGGGAAGACTGATTCTTACTTTCTAAACTTATAACCAGATAGAAAATAAACTGCCTGTCTAGGCTAAGTTTTGAGTAGCTTCAAGGTAATGCTTAATTCTGAGACGTAAGAGGCTGTTTTGTTATCGGCTTGTGTGCCCTCTGGCCGTGAGGATAATTCACACCAGAGTTCCCCGCTCTGCGCAGCACTTTCCAAGCTCCAGACAACAGGTCTTTAAAGAGGTAACCATCAGTTTCTATTACTTTATGACCAATCAGAGTCCTCGGGCAATATACGCTCTCTGTCTCTCTCTCTCCCTTTCCCTCTCTTCAGCTGCTTCCAGTTCATTCATCTGCTGTGTTTGGATGCTTAAACAGACAGAATGATACATCACCATAAGTAAGTCTGAAGGACTTGGCCATTGATCTTTTTCAGAGTCGCGCTGCTACGCCGCTGTGCACTCTCCCTCTCTTTCACACACACACACACACACACACACACACACACACACACACACGATTAGAGGCTAAAAACAATCTAGCCCAGTCCATTCAGCCTGGGGAGCTGTTTTGCAGCAAAGAGGAGAGTTGCTCCTTTACTCCTTATTCCAACAGAGACATCTCCACGCACTCCTCCTCAGCAGTCCAAAATGAAATTGCTTCAGGTTCGCACGGATCGATTTTATTTTTTCTCTTGCTCCTTCACAGAACTAATCAGGGGACAGATTTCAGCCTCCCTCTGTGATTTAACAGTAAACGCGATACAGTCGCCCTGTCATTGACATTCTTACGGTGTCTCTAATCTGCTTTTTTTTTATCTCGTTTGGGATCCAGTGGATCAGAACCGGGTCGATAACGAACCGCTTTACGCACCACTGCAATCAGCCATCAGTTGAGCCCCTCTTCCCATACAATTTAGACACAACGGGGAGTTTTACAAAGTCCTTTTTTCTTAACAGGTAGGACTGTTTTCATAATAACCAGGATTCATCTTCAATCTCTCTCTTTTTCTCTTTTTTTAATCTTCTCTTTTTTTCCTGGCTATATAGTCTCGACTGGTAGGGGGAAAGAAAGATGCTTTGTGAGTAATTCCTCTGTTGTTCTGCAGTTGTCTTTCTTGGTGTCTTTTCTTTAGCATTATGGTATGTGTTTCTTTCTGTCTCCTTCACACACACACACACACACACACACACACACGCATTAACACTCTGTCACTATTCTTTCACTCTCTCTTTTACAGAACAGGGGGTCTTTTCGTCACACTGATACAAATCTACATTCCTCTGCCGCTGTTTAATTGATGCACAGTTTTATCATTTAATTAGCAGGAAATCTCCCGCGGGACACAGTGTTATTCACAGTTTCAATTAGGGCTGGAGCAGTCGGGGGGGCTCTGGGTTTTCACTCTGCTTGACAGACATTAGCCGGATTACCGCGGGATACACGTCTTGGGCAGGTTTGATTTAACTTTTGCCTGTTTGGGGGGTTCACTCCGGCGGGAGTTTAGCATGCAGTCGCTAATGACGCTCTGAGTCAATGCATCAGCACGCCAGGGCGTCAACAGCTGCACCCCCTACCGACCTGGTTTTATTACCTGTGTACTTGGTCAAGAATTCATTTGGATTATATGGGCTTCGTGGCTCGCGGATTCACGACTTACCAAGCCAACTCTTGATCCCTATTGTATACTTAAACAGAATGCGGTCTTTCTGTCAAATGTTTGTTTGTCGCTGTCTTTTCCACAGTGTTTAATCTCGAATCAGTTAGTGAGTCAACTCCAGGTTTGGGTTATCTAAGGCCTCATTTCCAATTCCCTGTGTCCCATTTGGCCTCAGTGATATATGTCAGGTCTGTGTTGTAATTACGTAACACGCCACCTTTCTAGTCTTTGGGTGTCATTTTGGCTCATTGATTCACACTATGAATCAGTCTTATTATGTATGATCCTACCCGTCCAGGCCCCTTGGACACCATTTTGGCTCACTGGCTGAAACCATGAATCAGTGCTTTTTATCCCATGATCCCAGCCCTCCAGGGTGCCATTTTGGCTCACTGATTCACACTATGAACCAGTGGTTTTAAGTATGATCCCACGCCTCACAGGTGCCATTTCAGCTCATTGATTTGCACTATGAACTAGTGGTTTTAAGTCTGATCCCACCCCCAGGTGCCATTTTGGCTCACCGATGCACACCAGGTCCATGAAGCCATACATGGCGTAACAGATCTGGAAGAGGAGGTCCTGGCGCTGCCACTTGGCTGAGGGGCTGAGAGATGACCAGACCAACCAGGAGATGCTGGCAATCAGGAAGAGAGAACCCAGCACAGCTGCCGCGATCTGTACCTTCTCAATCACCGTCAGGGATATGGCCTGCCACTGAATACACATACACACACACATACATACATACATACAGATACAGGTGAGTGTCAGTCGAAACAACTTAATAAATAAAATAAATCGAAATAGCTTATCAAACAGACAAATGTAAAAATGCCTCGACAGACAGGCAAACAAATATCAGACAGGACAAGTAAACAGAGATTAATATCTCCTACATTCGTAAACCGGCAAAGCCAAATTTGAGATGCTCGATTCCTCGAATCCCATCAAATTTGTGCAACAGTTAGGATGTAGCATGTACACTGACGCGCACGCATGCACACATACACACGTGTGCAGTGTTTCTTACCTGCAGTGGGTTCTTGGTACTGATGGCAATGACCTGGTATTTGTAATAACAGAGTTCACAGCTCCAAGAACCTCTCTCACTGATCCACTTAATGAGACAGGGTTCATGGGTACACCGAACAGAGCCACTGCAGCGACAGGGGCTCAGGAGCTCCCCCTACAGGACACACACACACACACACACACACACAAACACATTATCCACATTAATCATAGGCAGTGAACTGCCACAGTGCAGTATAGTAATTTCCCTGTTGACTGTTCACTGTTTTCAGTATGTTTTTTTTTTTCCTTTACTTTCCTTGATTTTAATGAAAGGGACTGAATATATTTTACATCAGAGGTTACGGCCATGCATGTTGACAAAATCCCATGTCGCGCGGACCCACGGCGCAACAGCAACCCACAGCCGTCTTGCGGCTTCTATCTGTTTAGCTGATAAGCAGAGACAATGTTCTTCCTGTCCCTTTTGACTTGTCTTCAAAACGGCTTGTAGAAAACACACAGCTCCGCGTCTCAAAGGCCCAGCAGGAATGTAAAGTTAGAACAGTCACTGCTCAGCTGGTTTGTAATGTTACGAAACGTTTGGGGCGACAAACACACCCCCGTTGAAGCCGAGACAGGGGCGGGCTGGCGTCAACCATAGGACCCGGACGGAGCAAGTTGAGAGCTTACGGGGTGTTTATATAGGAGCTAATTGGGCCAATTTACTGAATGACTATTCATCCATCTGTGACTCTGTTTAATTATCAACATACAAACACTCATTATGCTAAATACACCCACTAATTAAAGCACACTCTTTATTGAAGAATACTAAGAATCTATGGCACTGTCTCCTATTTGACAAAGCATCCTTGAGTTTCACTTTCAGACACTCTCTCACATGCATGCAGACACACACACACACACACACACACGCACACAGGGGAGAGAAATATATGATTATAATGAGTGATGATGGAGCCAAAGCATCTGTCGTTTTTTAACAGTCTGTCTATGTTCACACGCTGCTCCCTGACTGGAGCTCAGCCAGAACCATCCCGCAGGAGCTGGAGCGGAGCTCGATACACCACACCTCTCTTCTCCTTCTTCTCCTCTCCCACCTCTCCCTCTTTCTCGCTCTCTCTCACTCGCTCCTCCTCTCCCTCGCTCCCCGACTGAGGACGAGCACAGTCCGCTGGGAGCCCAGCGACCAGGCAGAAAACACACACACACACACACACCAAATTAATGATCTGAAGCACTAACAGGCAGCTCAGGGTCCCATTTTGCATTTTGGGAGAGCAGCAGAAGACAGAGCAACAGAAATAGTGAGAGAGAGAGAGAGAGAGAAAGAGAGAGAGAACAGGTTGCTTTGCCTCTGAGGTTCAAAGGCACCGTGATCCAAACGTGGTCACCAAGCACAGACACAGGCTGTCATGCCCACCACGCTGTCGTTTCCATGGCGCGGCTGTGTCACCGTGGCGTGGTCATGTGTTAGCATCCTGGGTTTTTTTTTTTGGCCTGGCCTTTCCCTCTCAGGACTACGACACAGATAACTGGCGAAGACTAGGACAGCTAGCGGGGGGAACAAATGCTTAAAAAAAAAATCCTTTCACTGTTTCATAGGCTCTAACAAACGCTAATTTGTTTGTTTGTTTGTTTGTTTTTTGTTTCCCATTGCAATCTGGTTATCTACTTTATTCTTAGTTTCCCTTCAATAATGTTGGAGTCTGTTGGGGGGGAGGGGGGTGTAGCTGGGAATCAAAGTAGGGAAGCAGATGGCACAAAACTGTGCTGTTCTTTTTTTGGGGGGAGGCAGAAAAGCCACGTGGAATTTGTCAAGTCACAGAAAAGGTAAGGGTTCTTTCTCCCTTTTTCACCCTTTTCTAACACAGATCTTTTCTCTCTCATTACATCATTTCTGTTTCACTGAGAAATTCTATTAAAAAAAAAACCCAAAACAAACATATTCTAACCATATCCTGACGTAATAAAAACACGTCTGTTCCCTATGGTTCGTGTCTGGCACATTTCAGTTCATACAGAAAACCAAAAGTGATGCAGATTCTGACTTCTAATGCAGAGACGTCTAGTGCAACCCAAAGTGTGAACGCCGCGTTCACAACAAAATTAGAAATAAGGACAAGGGCGTCGAGAAGAATCTCTCGCGTTCCACACACGTGCCAGGAACGATTTAAAGTTTTAAAACTGGATTTTTGGGTTTCCTCTCATTAACCGAAATGGCTTTGGCACATTTGGTCGTTAAAATCCAACCCAGTCTGGAGTCGGCAAACGAAGCACCGCGAACTGTCCTCGTTAAGACACACATCCAATTAATTACACCTAAAAATCAGAGACAGAGAGACAGAGAGAGAGAGAAGCCCACTCTGAAGCAGAGAAACTGGGTTATAACACTCCCAGAAACATGAGCCGGAGAAAGTACACAGATGAGATACGAGACCCGTGTTAGATATATACCAAGGTAACTCTGATACAGAAGATAAAATGTTAAACAGAAAAACAGTCATTAGTTATTTGCGACTAATGTTCTTTTGCCAGATAAACTAAACACCAGGCCAGTAGCATCAGTTTGTTGTCTGTGAAAACATCCTCAGAAAATCTTCTTTCCAACTCATCTTTCGGACATTTAATGACTATTGATCGATGCTACGCCCTCAGTGACATTTAAAAAAAAAAAAGACTGTTTTCACAGCCACATTCACAAAAAAAAAAAAAAAAATGTACAGCAACCATCGAGTTCTTTTACCAACCATCTCTCTCTCTCTCTCTTGCATTTGTATTCACTAAATGACAGTGGTTCTCTTTGCTGAAATCCACTTCGCTTCAGTAAACAATGTGCTACCAGTATGGGTTAAAACCAAACCTCAGGGAAGGAAATAAGGAAATAATGAAAGAAAGAAAGAAAGAAAGAAAAAATATTGAAATGTGCTTTTCAATTTCTTGTCCTTGTGGATGAGTGTGGACACTATTTTCATAGCTGCGCGTTGTACGCTAGCCTACACAGTGACTAATTATCTGAAGGTTTGTCTGTGAGTCTAGACAAACAGATTATTTTCATCTTCAGTCTGACACACTCAAGGCTTGTCTGGTTGGGTGAGGGGAAAAAAAAGCTCTGAAAATCCTTCCTCTATATGAGCTTCACAAATGATAATTTTTTTCTCTGACAAAACAAAACAAAAAAAAGACACAATCCTCTTCCTGGGCAAATTTAAGAGAAAGAATTATACTGAAGGTCAAAGTTTCAGCACTTAGTTTCATTTTTTTTTAACATGTTTGGTTCTTTGTCTTCCCAAAATAGCTTTGATTTCTGTCTTTTTTTTTCCTTTTCCCCCCAGTAGTTTTTCTGCATGCCGATTCTCAGTGAAATGTCAAACCAAATATTTGGGCATGACCCTAAAATCCAAATTTTGCCAGGCAGAACAACTTCATCTATTCTATAGACCAATGGCTTTTCAAAACCACCTTGTCATCCACAACACTTGCTGCTCCCAAGTTTCTGCCAAAAGAGAGAGAGAGAGAAAAAAAAAAAAATCCACAGATGGTAAAATGTCAAATATATAACAACGGTCTCAGAGCGAAGGCCGAACACCATTTTCTCTGGGTCTGTTCTCCCACACTCCTCATTCAACCGTCGCAAATACAACGCTTTATATATATTTAAAAAAAAAACAAAAAAAAACCTCTCTTTATCTTGGAGTCTCTGTCACAGTTCAAAGACCTCTTTATTAAACAGAAACCTGGCTTCAAATGACTGGCTGTCTAGTTTGTCTGGTTCGTAGAGAGCAGTGAAGCCTGCTTTTACCCTGGTTCAGACATGTTTCCCATCCACTTAGAGTTTGTGCCTCTGCCTGTCCATAGCTATTACGGTCACCGGACTGTATTTGTGTCAGAGGATATTCGCCGCAAAAAAAAAAAAAAAAAAAGTAAATATATAACAGCGTATAAATATAAGTATTGACAAAATGAATTCATTATGGTAGGCGTATTGACTGTGATATTGAACACACGTGTCAGATATTAAACGAAACGGACGTTTGACCGATAATGTGCTTTGTCACGTTGCTGGTTTCGAGTCACGAATCGCGCTAAACGCAGTCGGTCCTGAGGCCGTCTAACAGACGACAGCGTGTCTGCGGGATTAGGAGATTGGGATTATATTAGAGTTCTGTCATCTCCTTATTCCTCTTTGAGGAGATTAGGCTGGGAATATCAGAGTGCGGGTGATGACAGTATAGATTGGCTATGGAAATCTCTGTTCAAGGGACTGGCATCTGAGCTGAGAGGAACAGGCTTCCTTTAACAGGATTATGGTGTCAAACCCATAATCTCTGTTCAATACAGATTACACTATCTTTAAGGGAAAACACAGACTCCACAGATCTTTTGGCTGCCCTGCTATAGGGTTTCTAGACCTGATTCAGAATGCATTCATTGTTGCCATTAAAAGACTCTGACACTTATTTGGTTTACTGTTGCCAGTGAAGGTATTCAGAATTCAGTTGATTCAGAACATTTGATTCAGTATGACTAATT
>NC_044501.1:8980163-9165163 GCF_902362185.1 Chanos chanos | reverse complement strand
TACTTACTCTGCTTGGGCTCTCGCTTGCTCTCTCTCTTTCTCTCTCTCTCTCTTTCTCTCTCTGCTGGGGTTTGACTAATCTGTGGGTGTCAGAGCCCCCCCCCCCAGTTCTCAGACTGACCTAACCTCCTGCCTGATGTTATTCAACAATGACTCACTCAAAGACCATGCTTCACATTCACTAATGAGCTGTAATCATGGTACGAACGGCTCATTTGAATGGGAAGCTAGTCTTCTGACATGAGTTTTTTCTTTCATCATTCTGTTTGTTTATACATAAATCTGATTCAGCTACCTGAGCAACAAGGACATGTGTATCCTGATCGATAACCTAAGAACTGGCTCAAGAAATTTAACAACAACAACAACAACAAAAAACCCATAAATAAATAAATCACATTTCGTCCCTCTCCGCGACTATCTTGCTCGTTTTACGTTTAAGACTCATATTCCCTCTCTCTCTCTCTCTTCATTTCTTTTTCTTTCATTTTCTGTTTAATTAAATCAAGGCCTAACGGTGAAGAGCATCTCCACAGCCTTTCTGTGTGAGTGAAGCGAGGTCTATCCAGCGAATGAGAAAATGAGAAAAAACATTATTTTTTTTGGGGGGGGGGGGGGCAGTAATTGCTCCTGAGCGTGCTGTACCCTGGAGAAAACAAGCAGTGCTTCGACATTTACACCACACGCGCCCCCTCCTCTCCCTTCAAAACCCCTCCACAAACCCCCCCCCCCCCCCCCCCCCCCTCTCCCTCGGGGGTTTTGTTGGTCGGCATTTATTAAGAGAGGAGAAAAGGAGAAGAGAAATTGAGCTTCTTTATCAGGGCCGCGAGCATGTGGAATTTCTCAGAGATAGAGAGAGAGAGAGAGAGAGAGAGAGAGAGAGAGACGCAGACTTAAAGATCAACTAGAGAACAGCATCTCTTCAGACCCATCTGTTCACAGTCTCACTTCTATTATGGACACAAACCCATCTATCACATCAGCAGCTCCACAAAACAACACCCCCCAAAGATGGATGGATGGAGAGAGACAGAGAGAGAGAGAGAGAGAGAGAGAGAGACAGAGACAGAGCCAGAGAGAGAGAGAGAGAGGGAGTGAGAGAAAGAAAGAAACACACTATTACACACACAACCACATGCACACTCACACAGAAACAAAGACACACACACACACACACACACACCAAACAATATCTATTCTTCAAATGAAAAGACTTATTTCGTAGAATTATTTCAAGGACCCTGTCAGCTTTGTGTGATTGTGTACTAACGTTGCTCATTGCTGACGTTGCATATGAGCGGTACGCTTTGAGGATATATGTATGTATATGTATATGAGAGACATTCCATAGACTCTTTAGTATTACATGCACAGTGGGCAGGGACTGCAGATCCAGTCGGAAGGCAGGAGGGACTGTGCACTCATGACTAATGTGTCGGTTTGCCAATCTGTAAATGCAGGAATCTTCTCTGTGTGTCTTGTCATATACAGATCTAGCATTTGTATTCATGATACTGACCTTTTAGACACATAGTAAATATTCATTGTTCAACAAAACTGAGCACATTAATATCTCGGGTTACTTTAGCTTTACCTCCAGGGGGTTTCACTATAAAACTGAAGAGAAGAGAAGACAGAGAGAGAGAGAGAGAGGGAGTGAGAGAGAGAGATCTACACAGGTGAGTCCGATTATGTACATCAAAACCTCAGCAATCCAAAAGATCCTGGTAACCGCGCTTTGTCCTCTTACCTGCTCCGGTCCCTGAAAACAAATTCGACACAAAGGAGTCCTCACTCCGCTGTCCGTACAACTGTTCAGTGATCTTTCATCGTACTTCTCTTTGGAACAATCCTCCGACGAACTGCAGCAATCCAGAGTCCCAGTCGGTTCGACAGTGGTACTAGCCCAATCTTCGGTTACCCGACCCTCATTGGCGCCGACAGCAGACTCCCCTGTAGGCAGCGTAGTCCAGCCCGATGGTTGGTGATGTCCGTTAGCTAGAGAGTTGTTCCCCGCGGCGCTACTCGTCGCATTGCTCTCTGTGTTTTGGCCACTCATGGGTGTGAGCGCAGGTGGCGGTGCCGAGGGTGGTTGTGGCCTGAGAAGGAAAACCTTCAGGTCACTAAATAAGACGCAGCAGCGGCTTTTCTGCATGCCCTGGCGGCGCAGCATCGGTCTGCGACTCAACAATCCCCAGCACCATACAATGACACCCAAGGCCAACAACATGTGCCCGTTTTGTTAATGATGAGAAAGAGTGTATTTTTTTCCCTTTAAAGAGCTTTGTGAACTTTGAGTCTACTCACATACGGTACCAGGCCTTCAAGGAGCGAAAAATACCTTTAGGATACCGTCTCCTAGAGCGTCCGTCAATGAACAACGTTAGCTGACAAAGAACTTTTTGGTTTGAATTTTTTAATCGAATCGGTCAGTGCGTTATTTGTTTGTTTGTTTTCGACGTGGCTTACGTTCTAAATTCGGGGAGAAAACACATTTCAGCTACTGGAGCTTCCAAAAGTGCTTACAACGCTCCCATTTCCCACATTCAAATGTTACTTCAGTTAGAATACAACCAGACACCTTGTCGTATCACCTGTCTAGTCTATAGTAATTATATGCTGATTTAGGGCAATTTAAACGGACTATTCTCATGACAGAGAGGAAACAAAGCGGTGGTCTAAAAAGCTACAATCCCTTTGTAAAGTGTAGGATACATCATTGATGCTATAGTGATAAATCTCACAAGCAGACGAATTACAAGAGGGAAAATGTCAGGTCCTCCATTCTCCATTTAGGACCAGCCTTTGACACGAAATCGATACCCTACAGCAGCGATGGAAAACGCTATCTATGAACCAGTGCTGAAAAAAGGAAGTGCAAATATAATAGTAAACGCCAAGCGAAAAAAAATGGAACAATACGAGTTTTGCCCAATAGCAGACAAACAAATTTGCTTCGAAAAACCACGCTGGCACTAATAATATGCAATACGTGTTTCGCCAATCGTTAGCTACACGTTTTTAAGCGGATCCTGATATTAGGCAACTATTTGTTCAGTTGTATTCCCGTAAGCTATTCGTTTACAATATCACTTAGTCCACCATTGCTCGCGTCTAGGAAGATATCCAGTGTTTTTGTATTCTTTGTGTCATCCAGGTGTAGCTTTCTGGTCGTTCTCAGATGTCTCCCGTAGCTCTTGTCCCTTTTGCTAAGGTGAGGTGTCAACGGTTTATCTGTAACGGTATCTCTTCAAACGCCGAGCAGTTGTTTCTTCTTCACTCGCACAATTCCCAAAGCGATTTTCATGACTCTGTAGAGTAAACCAAATCATTTCCAGATCAAATCAGACTAGGTAGCATTCCCCTTTTTCGAACTGCACGATCCTATGTTTAACTAAAAAAAAAAAAAAAAATATCCCAAAGCAAAGTGAATCGTTACTCTCGCGGTCTATCAGCACAAACGCCGCGGCCGGGCAGCTTTGTCATATCCCAAGAACGTGGGTTATATATCTTTATCAGCGAAACAAGAGGACCTTGGCTATTACTGCGGTTTCAGCACCATGTTGCCTGGGACAGCTCCCAGGCGCGGGCCCGTCTCTCCGTACTAGTGATGCAAGCAGATGGGGGCGAGCGCACGGGCAGTGAAAGGATTTTTTTTTAAACCACGTTCTTGAATTGGTCATGGCCCCTGGCTACAATCAAATGTTTTACAATAATTAATATATTTTCTATACTGTATTTTTTAAGGTCTTACTTGACCTGATTTTGTGCATGCAGAACAGTTGTGTACTACGACCAATATTAAACAGGAAAAACGTGAAAAACCCTTTTTCTGTAGCTCTGTTACTCCCTGTCAGTTTCAAGTTGAATGGGCAGGCTACAAACGGCGGAGAAGTCTGTAATATGCATCCACACAATCTCTTTGGTTTTCACCGCTCAATAATTTATCATTCTTGCTATGCCATAAGAAGCATTACAGTCCAGGAGAGATTACTATCGCCCCCCCCCCCCCATCACCACCCCACCCCCCAACACCATCGCCATCCACCTCACTGTTGAACCCGCTGAACTCAGGGAGCACATGAATTCATCTAAAAATAGAAAACGGGGAGATTCCTCGCCTCTCTCTGCATGCAGCAGCATAATACTGACCTGGGATCAGCATTAATGTTTGGCTTATAATGGTCAAAACGAGGAAGGAGGTTGTATGAACTGATTATAGATCAAGATATAGGCAAAATTGCTTCCTGAAGCCAATAACGAATAGTGATATCGAAAGAGCTGGCTGCTGGCTGCTGGTGACTGGCTGCTGATCTGGGGTCAGATTTGCTCGCAACAACCAAAACTCAAGGAAAGAGCTTTAGACAACCATTCCTATCCTATGTGCACAGAGACACCGGAGTGAAAATGACTTTGTGTCCATATCTGAAACCAACTGGAACGCACAGGATTTGATCAAACTCGGCATGCTTTGATTTTATGGAGACAATGAGTCTTTGTATGTCACATGTTGTTTTTGTTCCGCTGTTCCCAGCGCTAGGATACAGGTCTGAAGCAACACTGATGAGCTTACATAAGTATAAGGACAAAAGAGTTTGATTGGGGGGGGGGGGGGGGGAGAGTGAATGAATGAAAAGGGAAAGGAATAACAGAGAGTGAGTGGAGACCTTTTCTCCCTCTGAGACACTAACCCTCAAAGACAGTCTGCTCTCCGTCCTGGGTTCGCCCTTTTCTGTCCGCTCCTCTGTGCTTCCACAGAAATGTAGAAGCTGATAGACCTGACCAATCGACACCGAGAGCAAAATGATTTAGATGCAGAGGTTTTGCATTAAAAGAGAGGAAATAAATTATGGAATGTTTAAACGTTTGGCAACTATCCCTTGAGACTGGAAGGGATCTACACACGGTCATTTATCTCAATAGACGAGGCACGGCCCTCGTTGCAAAACAGCCCCCTGGAGCTGGCCAAACCATTACATTCCAGCGACGTTTCTGTGGAAGACTCAACTACAGGCAGGGGCTGTACCAAACTTTATTTAGTGCTCTATTGAGATAATGGGTTTAGCCAACCAAATTCATTTATTAAATGTCAACAGCACAAATTCAGATCTATTGGTGAAAGTTTGTACCCAGCAAGTAATGTTGAAATATCTTTTCTCTTTTGTTGATGTAGTATTCTTTAGTGCTAACAGAATTCATTTTGTGTCTAGACAAAATTTGGTTATTATGTGATTGTGATTTAATGTTGACTCGTTTTTCTCAATGAAGTCCCCCCCCCCCCCCCCTTGTGTCACTGAAAAGAATATTTTGTCTCTGGCTTGTAGGTAATTATCACATTCATTATTCAATGAAATCATTAAATTGTTAACTTACAAAAAAACCCACAACATGACACAATTATAATTTCTCTCTCTCCCGCTCTCAGCTGTAGAGGATCTCACTGTTTCACTGAGATATAGAGTGAGCTCATGTAAATTAATAACTTCCCATATGTTCAAGAACTCTAGGATCTTCTCCTTTACAACACCAAGTCTCTATTCCAGTCCCTGGACATGGAATCAGAGCAGAACAAAGTAGAACCAGTAAAACACACTTTAAAGGGCCAGTCCACCCTCTTCTCTTCTCTTTATGGTTTATACCTTGGTATGTGTTAATCTGTTCAACAGTGTTTCGATCAATCACTTGATTTTTTTCATCAGACACAACCACATTCCAGAACAGCCTAACTGTAATTAACACTACATTGACTTACCTTGCCGTTGTGTGGTGGTTGTATTGACAGTGGATTTTTTCCATGTAAACATTTTTTTTTAATAAAACAGTGGGTCAAAAAAGAAGCAGGAGCTAAGGTTAGGTCTGCTATTTGGTATGTACTGTGGTTGACGCTGTTTTTATTTGCTTTGACAGGAGGCAGGACAAAGTAACGTCTTTTACTATTAATCTTCAAGACGGGATATAAAACTGCAGTATAGCAATAATCCTTTCCCTGTCAGCCCACCAAAGATATTTTCCGATACATTTTCCGAACTTCAAAACGTAAATGACATTAGTCAAGGCTGGTCCACTGAAATAAGTAGTCAGAACAGCCACACCAGCAGATGAAATTAAAAGGATGTAAATAGGTCATATTTATTCCTATTATCCGGGGTAAACATTTGTGTTCCAGGAGTTAGGAACATGGCCATAAATGAACTACTGTTCTTCTCTGGTTGCCTCAAGGATGGAGTCAGAACCATGAGGTCGAACCCAAAGGTACTGAGGATGAGAACAATGGTTCTGATAGACCTGACAGACACCTCCCGGTCTTGCCGTGCTGAACGCCTTAAGATGAGAAATGAGAATTCAGAAAAAATGTAAAGATATTTGAAGTTAATCCTGACTGTTGCTTCATTGTTTACTGTGATTTCCCAGAACCCACCTCTACTTTTAACTGCTGCCATACCTCCCAATAAATGTGGAATTTAAATCCCTGTGGATTTAAATGTCATATTTGCTTAGCAATATGGCATAGGTCTACAGAAGTTAAGATAGTATCTCGGTCTTGTAAGACCCTCTAAAACTGATGGCATCTCAAACCATTGCGCAATAACTAAGCATCCAAACAATTTATTAGTAACACATGGGGTGTTTTCATGTGGTTATTGATTTGTTTGGTGCTCTCTGTTTGAAAGCTCATCATGTGATTGGGAAAATCATGCAATCTTTGACCTTTTCCACACAGAAATCTGCTGACTAATAGTTCTCCTCACTGACTGGTAGAAAAGAGGTTTTGTATTACATTGTCTCATTAAAGACTGAAATCGGATTCTTCTCCCTCAGCTGAACGAGATGAAGATGTCTCTCTCTCTCTCTCTCTCTCTCTCTCTCTCTTTCTTCAGACAGACACTCTGTTATTTCATTTTCTTTTTCTTCTATTTTTTTTTTTTTTTTGTTTGAAGAGTTTGTTGCTGGAAGTAATGTGATGTAGGACTGTTTCCTCGTCCTGCCCTGGCTTTGCTCGTGCACTGAAGCATAGGCATGTGTCTTTGACAAGCTCTTTGGCCCAACCAGGGCCGCGGAGAGAGAGAGAGAGAGAGAGAGAGAGAGAAAGAAGCATTCTACTGGAAAAGTTATTTTAAAAAGGAGGGATTATCCCATTTCTTCCCAGGGACCTGCCACAGATTGACGCACACATGTGCAAGAAACGCTCTCTCTCTCTCCTTGGCCTCTTCTCTCTAACCCCTCCCTCCTTTTCCTCTTGTGTGAATACACACATACATGCACACACACACACACACACACACACACACACACACACACAATCCCTACTCTCTAATGGTCTCGGCTCTTCAGACACAGCTCAGTGAGAACGCTGCAGGGTGGGTTACTCTGCTGATGTTTTGTTGGTTGTGCGAGAACGCTTAAGCTTTGCTCCCTGTGACAGGAGACGGATTTAAAGATCTGAGGAGGTGCTGGTATATCCTGGCTTAACTGACCCGTCCTTGTTTAAGGCCCGGTGGCGGAGTGAGCCGATTTTTTTTTTTTCTTTTTCTTTTCTGAGAAATCACTTGATCTTCACAAGCTAGGCTAAGCTACCGGCCTTAGACCAATGCCTGTAAAGTTCAGTCGCAGGGGGTGTACGCGAGATTTAGGAAGACGTGAGGAGACGATGCACGACCGCTACATACAATGTTCGTGTATGAAAATGATAAAACTCTAAATGTTCTTGATGGCTTACAACCATAGAGATGTTTCATATCATACCAGAGGGCCTTCTGTAGCACGTTTTCTGTTACATAAAATCAAAACTCAGACGTGATATACATATATATATATATATATATATTTTTTTTTTATGCATTAGAAATACCCCAGAAAATAGAAAACAGAACACAATTTCTGTGTTTAAAACAGAAAACAAAAGTTTAAAGAACATATTTACATGTTTGTTTGGTTTTTTGTTTGGTTCTTTTTGAATAACTCTTTCTGTGGTTCTTTGATGCACTCCAGTGAACGTGATATAGCAGCCGTGATGTTTGGCGTCTTTGACTGGAAGCATTACTGTGCAGAATATAAGAGGACGAAGTTTGGCTTGTTAACGTTTTGGCAACGTTAACGTTAGCATCTCGGGACTCCATTACAGTCAGATGTCAAAACAAACCCAACGCGTCAAACCCGCCATCACCGGCAGAGATGTCGTAAGGGAAGAATGAGACACTGCAGACCAACAACAACAACAACAACAAAAACAGTCCTTGGTTTAATGTGCAGAAGGCAAAGAGAATGAATTCTGTAGACTTGACATGACCCATGGATCTATAAATAGAAGAATGAACAGGCTAATCAGTCAAAGTGTGGGTTCTCTCTCCGTGGGAGACTCTGAAGGTCATTTTTCCACTCAGAGTCAAATGAAGATCAGAGAGTCCTCACTGCCTGCCAAGAGTTCTTCCCCAAATATTTCAACTTCGGTTGCCAGTCCAAATGACATAGATTCAGATTAAGCAAAGCAGACTGCCCACACAGAGGTAAAAAAAAAAAAAAAAGTTTAATTGTTTCTTTAATCTCTAATTTCTTTTATACTCACACATATGGATACATATCTAACTAATATATATACGCATACACACACACACACACACACACACACATATATATACATATATACATATACATATACATATACATACTTATATTCCTGTGAATAAAGCAAATATATATTTCTGAGGAATTCACTGGATATATATTTTTTTTATATATCTTTCACATGTATTTTCACAAACCTGATAATAGAGGTGCTTCCTTTTTAAACGTGAAAAGTGTCTGCTTACTGCTCAGCAATTCAGTTTAACCATGACAGTAGCCAATTTTGCACATCTGGGAGGGTGGAAATAACAGAATATGGATGCATCTGCTTAGGGAACATATATATGTGTGTGTGTGTGTGTGTGTGTGTGTGTGTGTGTGGAAATGTCACACCATTTCAAATGAATATCACAAACACACACTCACTCACACACACACACTCACACACACACGCACACACACACACACACACACACACACACACACACACACACACACAGTCTCCTCTTCAAGGTTCTAGAGTGTGCCAATTAGCAGTGGCAGCGTTACTTGTCCTGTGTGAAATTCTACCCCTGCAGTCACTCCTTAATTAGTACTCTAGTGGTGAAGCACTCTGAATGATATATCCACTGTTCTTCACCGGTGGATGAAATGTATTTTTAAAATTTCCATGCATACCCCCCCCCCCTCGATCCTTCGACCAACAGTTATTTATGCGGCGGGACTAATTTTGAAAGAAGGCATCTCTTTTCCTCCTCTGACGCTTCGTAAAGACTGGAGTGCAGAACTTTAAATAACAGACGCTGTCGCCCTCATTACGAATACAGCGGGAAGCCTGTCAGGATGTCACTAAACGGCTGCATAAGCAGTTTTGTGCACCTCACCTCCCTTCCCTTCGGTAAATAAGACTAGAGGTTGATGTGCTATATTCTGTGCATTGCCACATTCCTTCAATATGATTTGTGCCTGTGTTTCCCTCTTCCTGTCAAGCCTCTCTCACAGAGTCACTGCTTAAACAGGCCTCTTGACTCCTGTATTTGATCCATCCTTGTGTTCTCAGGTCTCTCCCTCCAATTATCTATATTTATCAGCTCGTTCTTTGATCCGTCTGTCTGATTTTTTTTTTTATTTTGTTCCCTCCTGCTCCCCGAAGCGACAGAGAATCATCTATTTGCCATGAGTCTCTCTCTCTCTCTCTCTCTCTCTCATTGGTCATGAAGGGCTCTTGCTGTGGGAGTCTGTTCACTCAGGTGTCAGACACTGAGGGTAAAACCAGACTCTCAACTCTTAATCATTTATTATGCATTTCAACTCACCCGGGTCTGTGATAACTCTAACCTTGTATTCCAGGCATGTCTTCATTAACACCCCTTCTCTCGCTCTGTCTCATACACAGGCACACACGTGTGTATGTGTATGTGTGTGCGCGTGTGTATGTGTGTGTGTGTGTGTTTCCTCCTTTCTTTCTGATGTCTACTTCACTCTGTTTCTCTCCCTCACTCTAGCACATTTTTTCCCTCTCTGTCACTTTGAGTGTTTCCAGCTTTTACCTCTTAGTGTGTGAGTGTGTGTGTGTGTGTGTGCGTGCTCTAGCCCATGACTCACACATTGATTTACTGTTGCACCAGCTCTAGCCTGTAATAATAGCTGAGCCCAGAGCGAGGTCATCTCTGCCGAACGTGTGTCTGTTGTGAAATATGTACTCACTGTCCTGGGGACACCTCCTGAATACTTATGCTCACACGTCACAAACCTGAATACATCAAAACATGTCACAAAATCTTGTTGTCCACGTGCGACGCTATTATCTTTTCAGATGCGGTTAAGTGAACATGTTTTCGCAAGTAGTCTTGATGCATTATAAGGTACAGAACAAGAGTTCTTCTCCGGGAACAATACAATGTTTTTTTCCCTCTTTACCCCTTTAATTGCCCACGTATTAAACATTTTAAACACCTCGAGTCCTTCTGATAACCGGGGCTTAGGGGCCAACAAATACGCGGCACCTAGTTTTAACTACGTGTAAAAACACGGCATGGTTTTCTTCATCGTACAGAAAAACTTAGGTGAAAAAGTGGAAAAGCAGCAATCGCATCCGTGTTTGTCATATAAATACACAAGACTAATCTGTTTTGAATATATTCACTGGACAGTCGATAAAATCGTACGTCTATTTCTCGCAAACATACACTCCCACTCGCGCTCTGTTCCCATGACAACTCCATACCGACGAATTCCAAAAACTAATATCTTGAACTCGGTAGACATGTTCATTTGTCCGAGTAACGCAGATTAAACGACTCAAAGATACTGAAAAGGTGAGTCTGACAATAAAAAAAAATCACCGAAATGATTGATAATTCCTTTAAATTCTTAGCATTCAGCGATTGATTTGGCCAACGTGCTAACGTCACTGGTGATAAGCGTACGGTCGGTCTATAGGCCTATTTGGGGGCTTAATTTTTTTGGCCGATTCACTTAAGTAAACGATCGACAAATGAACTAGAGCTAGTTATTATTATTGGTAGTATTTCAACGGAAATGGTTAGACCACATCCCAAGTAAATTAATACAACACATTTCACTTTAAACAGATTGAGAGGAAAGCGGTTGAAATCAACCATGTAGCAGCTAAACTCAGCACTGAGTTTAGCAGACTTAAGGTGAGTATGGAAAACCATCAGCGAATCATAGCTAAATTGTGTTAAGAATGTCTGAAATTTAGTGTAATGTTAGACTAATCCTTATAACTTTTGACCAAACTAAGCAAGAGCTCTGTACACCTGTTATAAGCCTTATTTGCCTAGAAATTGTTCATTTAACCCATTTACAATATCTGCTTAATTTCATGCATTGACAACCCTGACCTGCCTTTGAGTAGGCTGACCACAGACCTACCTGCCGCCCTTAACAGAGCTTCCCACTCAAGGTGAGTCACTGACCAGATGGCCATGGTTGCATCCCAAGAGCTACCGTACCTGTATGACAGGCTTTTTTACAAGCTGTCATACGAAGGTTTGCGCGACATGTGGAACATCGGCAGTTTCTTGGTGGTCTTCCTCTTCTGCACCATTACAATCACAGCCACCCTGGCCGTCGTCTTCAGCTGGTGCTGCGGCTGGTGTTTCACTGTACCGTCCAACAAAGTGAGCATCGAACAGTCAATGTCGAGTCAGCTGATGTCCTCGCGCCACTCCGTGAAGATGCACGCGCTGTCGAAGGACGTGGAGACGCGCGGGTCGCAAGCCGAACCCCGCCTCGCGCCGGAGCAAAAGACGGAGAGGAGAAGACCTCGAAAATTCAGATCCAGGGTGCTCAAAATCAAGCGCAAAAGCAAACCTCTAACCAGAAAGACGACCAATGACTTGTCAAAGTAAACGGTTTACTCAACACACGGGCTTAACGCACAAATAGACTCAACGTCTGTGTGTCAAAGGTGGATTAGACATTCGATCTCGAAATGTCATTTGGGTATTTTATGCAGTTGACAGCGGCCTACACTTAATCTTCCCGAAGGTGTTCCTCAGAGTACCTCTGAGACGACTCCCAGCTGTCATTAAAGTTGATGAACATATTAAGTGGCTGTCTCATTTGTCCCTCCCTCCCTCCCTCCCTCCCCGCGTTAATTTTATTGAGCGTGCCAGAGATGGAGATCTCAAAGAGAGTTCTTAGAAGAAACACCATGCTGCTTTTGGCTGCCTCCTCCATCTTCTTTTTCAATACCTCCATCTGTCGTGCGAAACACATCCATCCTCTCTTATCCAGGCACTGCTGTGCCTAATTTTGTCAGCAAACTGACGACTGACCGCGTGTTACTTTACTCGATAAACTTGACAAGCCCGTGAATGGAATTCTCGCAATTGTAATTGCCACCACAGACCGCAGATAACGATCACAATCCCAGCACGGTGCTTCCTTTGTAAACAGAGTGTTGAACGTTAACATTTTAACATTTATGGTTTTGTTTTGTTTTTCTGAAGTCAATGCATGCAGTGACACAGAGAAGAATAAAAAAAACCTACTGAGGCACACAGACATGGAAAAATGGTCTTTTCCAAAACATTTAGGAGACAGGGGTGACATTTAGCCTCTTGTTCCACCATGAGAGATATGTTGTTCATAAGGCCTGTTCCCAGGAAAAGATGGCAAACTGTATTCTACTCTGTGTGTGTGTGTGTGTGGACCACTTATGTAATCTAATGGCATAATTATCATCCTGTTTCATATAACAATTAAGTAATAATTGCTTCGTGCTGGGGGAAAATGTGGCATACAATGAAGGAAGCACTTTTGACAGCAGATCTGCAATTATCTAATCAAAGATTTCCTGTTGTCTGTGTGGATCATTATCAGACGTTAGTCAGACTTAAGGAGATTAATGCTGATTAAGTAGCGTAGTCCTTTTTTTTTTTTTTTACATAAACTTTCTCTGCTCTTCAGCTCTACATGTCCAGGCACTGCCTCGACTATTATAACATTAAAAGAAATGCTAGCAGTTTGTCTCAAGACATGCCGTTTAAATATGAAGACAAGAACACTGGAGTCTTTCTTGGGAATTGTGCGTCAGAGCAATAAACATTAGAGCAGAAGTTCACTGAGCCTGTTTACAGAATAGTCTAGTTAGACAGTGCACACGCTTTGATAATAATGATTTATACCATGTTATACCCACCTGGTTCACAGTTGTTCTCACACTAAAACAGCTAAAGGCTGACACCACGTGTTGTCAAAGGCTCGTAAGCAGAACTCAGTAATGCTACAGGGAGGCAGCAAACAGAGAAAATAATCAAGACACCGTCGGTGAACCACATTTCAATGTGGAAATGTAATTTTCTTTCTTTCTCTCTTTCTTTCTTTTCTTTTTTTAAATTTTATTATCCTTTGCATTACCGGTTTCAAACATCTTTTGTATCTACACAGTTTTCGCTATTTATGTTAAATCAGTTTATTCCAAGCCACAGCATATAAATAACAAATTTATACATTGTTAATCTAAATGGAAAATGCTTTTGAAAACAAATAAGACGTTGCTACGCAGTCATCTAAATGCAAAATTCTTTTGTTCTGTAAGCTTTCAGACTTTGAACTGTGATTCCTCTCTCTTATGTAGTGAAAATGATATGCAACATGGCTTAAAATGTACCGTAGCGTTTTACCAGATGGGAAAATCTTCCTACAGGAGGCCGGATTATATTTTTCTATTTCATTGCGGTTATCAGTCTGGACATAGTTTAGAGAACGTTTACCAAAAGCAGAGTATATTGTGTTTGTAGAAAACATCAGGTGGGTTTCCTCAGCTTAAACTGTATCACTGGGCGCACAAGAAGTTTAAAGCTGTCCTCTAGTGGTACCAAAAACAAGTGCACTTTAATCTCGTGTCGCAACATTTGTTCACTCTGAAATGGGGAATATTGAAACATAGTTTTTTTTGTTGTTTCTTTTTTTACACTGCCTTCAACTACTTTGATGGTGTATGACACATATTTTGCAAACTGGAGGTAAGATATGACCACCCACTCACCTGCCTTCCCACTCACTCACCCACTCAGTCACACACAAACTCAGTCACTCACTCATTCACTCACTCACTAAACTGCTTATCCTAATTAGAGGACTGGACCCTATCCCAGCATTCACTGGGCAAAAGGCGGGGAAACATCCTGGACAGGTGGCCAGTCCATCACAGGGTGGCAGATACTCTGTTGTGACCATATTGTGCAATCATTTTGACTTTTGTCATAAAAGAGGGCGTGATTTAACTCCTCAAAATTCTGAAACAATATTACTCTTCCGGTTTTGGGCCAGAAGACTGTTGAGCTGTCGCAGAATGAAGCCAAGAGCTGTCGGCAGGCTTTCAACATTGATCTTAGTTAATGTGAGACGGGGAAAACCTTTGTCCTGCTACTGTGTAGGGGCAGGGTTCCCCTAAATCCAGTTGTGGAGAAGCCAAAGTCCTGCTGATCTTCATATCAAGCACCCACTGAGGTATCTAATTAGCTTCAAAGCGTGCACACCTGTTCTCCAGGTTTTAAAAAATGATCCTCAAATTAAGATGTGACAACAAAAAGTAGCAGGAACTTGGCCCCCCCCCCCCCCCCCCACAGGACTGGATTTGGACACTTGCACCGCAGGGGGGGTTTTCTCCAAACACACATACACAATATAACCAACATTCCCAACAGGATTTAGAGGAGCAGATGACAGGCTTCGGGAAGCTTTGAGATGTGTTTACGTGTCCTCGCACAGGGATCCTGGGCTCAGACAGATTATCACACAATCTGTAGGCCCTTGCCGTTAGAGGACGGACGGATTTCTGTAGGAAGACCTCTCGTTTCAACAGTAGTTTCATAAATCGCCTCAGCTCAACCTCTCAGTTCAACCTCTGACAGACCTCCATGAGGAACAGAAAAACTGCTCCCTTGTCACCTGCTTGCTACTGAAACTCCACTATGTTGTACTTATACTGGTTATACTTGATGGACAAGGTCATGTTACTGCCATTGACACAAGTCATTATGGTGAAAGTGGACCTGGGACTTGTAGTTCAGCACTGATCGGTGCTCCCTGTCCTTAAGATCTTGATCTTTCTTATTTGACTGGATAGAGGAAACCATGATGAATTCTCTATAAGGTACTCATGTGATGTTTGTTCATGCTTAAGAAATTCTGTCTAATTAGACTTTGGGTGATGTTATCAGAAAAGAACATGAGGAGTGGCGGCATGTAACAGTACTGAGACAGGTCTCCATCATCTTAACAGTTCCTAATGTATCTCCACTTAGGTTTGCACGATACAAAGAAACAGATGCGTTCACGAAACGCTTTCCAACAGTCGAACGCATTTCGGTGAGCCTTTCCGTCACTGCATAAAAAAGAACCGTATGTGTGCCGACAAAATGAGAGCACAATTCTCACATCCATAGACTGTCGAAATGACGTTTCCCTACTGTGTGGCTTTCATTTCAGAGACTGGATGACAAATTTCCAGCCAAAACACCCTTTCTCATTTCTCAAACACGTTTTCCACCTCCTCCTGATTGCTTGCAGCATGGATGGACAGCACTATCTTTTACAAATACTCCTGGGTGTTTGTCAGAGAGCTGACTGGGACACCTTTCCCTTTTTTATTTTCTGTTTTTCACCACGGATGCGTGGATAGATTGCATCAATTTTTCCAGGATTCTGAACGCAAAATGAAGCCCCCTATATCTTCCCGGATAACTAAAGCATTGACACCCAGTCAAACAACCAGTGGTCTCCTTTCTCTTCACTAAATGAAAGCGAGACCCCTTTCATATTCTCCTTAGGGGTTTTTTTTTTTTTTCGGCCCCTTTGGCGTGACCGTTAATCTGTCTTTTGGGCAGGGCTGTTTGGACGGGGCGGGTGACCGCGTAGATAACTCAGCCTTGGCATCTGAGGTCAGATCAATCTCTCAGCGTCACGCTTTATCGCGTCCATCTGTGACTGTGTGCTTACAGGAGGGCTGGAAGGAGAGAGACTCATGCATTGGGGTTTGTGCATTAGGCCGACATTAATTCACTAACTCTTCTTCCATCCTTAAGCGTCAATTTCAATCCAGAGGAATTAAGACTTTCTTGTGCTTTCCCCAACCCGGGAGATCCTGTCCAAACTGACATCACGTAAAAAGGCTGTTTGTCATGGGTTTAATCGCACTGATCTAAAAAGTTTGATGAGTTCATCCACGTAACATAGGGTGGCAAAGACAAGAGAACGTCCAGGTATGTGAAAGCTAGACTTTCTGTCAGAATCCAGAGTTTGTAATAACAGAGAGGAAACAGGGTTGAAGGTAAGATTGGGGGGGGGGGGTTAAACTCCTAAATTGTTCATACACTCTTTTAAAACATTTTATGGATTCTAATGGTTGCATGTCTTGTTCCAAGCATCACAAAGCCATGAATCTCCAGTGTTACCCTGCTCAGGTTCACCTCTGGCTTCTATGAACTTCAGGAGGACATATCTGTTCTTGTAGGTGAGTTACTCCATATTGATTATTTTGGGGCAGCAAGAGACTACAGAGTTGAAATATGAAAAAAAAAGCCACCATAAACTCCTTTTTACAGCTGCACATAACTGGGGAGAGAGACATTTTTGCTTAAAGGATTACCATAATTCCACAGTACTTTCAGACAATCAAGTGACAAACATGACCCAGTGTAGAAACAGTCATTGGGTTTTGTTTGTTTGAATGAAGGAGTAAAAGAAAACATCACTTTAGAAAGCGAAAAAAAGCAGAGTTTAAAGTTTAATAAAAACAGAAAGAACAACATACTAACTGTTTGCAGCAAATTCTGCTGTGTGATGTTAAGTTCATAGTTCGGTTTTGACAGGTAATTGATTGCGACGGTTGTTAAAAACATAAAAACAAAACAAAATGAAAAAGTACAGTCTAAAATCAAAATTTAAAAAAAAAAAAAAAAAAAAAAAAGTCCATTTCCCTTTGAAGTCTAATCGAATACCAACATTGGCCACTCTTATATTTTCAAAAAGGTTAAATAGCACATTTCAAGTATTCGAGGGAAAAGAAAAAAAAAAAAAAAAAAGGACAATCATTTAACGGAAAAATCTCTGCCGTAATAAAATAACAACACATCAAAGCTACACCACTTCATAAAAACCTGCTTCAGTTACACATAAAGTAAGTCCGCCTTGAGTTCAAAGCAGCTCAGTGCAACAGCTATCTCCCTTACAAACAGAAAAAAAACCCCATAATAAATAAAAACTGGTACACATAACCATTTATTGCCAGATCAAATTCATCATCTGGGGTTTTTTTTTTTTTATATCCATCAGAAAACAATAAACTATTCCTCACAGCCAAGTAGACAAACTAGACTACTACAGTGTTGTAGTGACGGACTTGTGTTTTTCCTTCACTGTTGTCTGAGGAAAAACAACCTTAACATCAAAAAAACAGTCTGTGAAGTCACCATGGCCACACAGTCTTATAGATAACCCCATTAAACATTACAGACACGTTTCCAATGAGAAGTAGGTTCTGATGTATATACACAATGCTTTACAGGTTTGACACAACTGATCCAGAGACAGCTCATGTCTATTTTTTTTGTTTTTCTTTTTCAAAACGTTTTTCACAGTACTGCAGTCTGAATGCCTGTTCCAACTGACTTAAGTTCTGGTTCCACAACAGTGCACTAAATTTGGCCATAAAACGGTGGTTGTTTTTTACCTCCTTAAAGACAACCTAGGCAGACACTTCAACGTTTTTGGGCAAATCAGTTGAAACTGAAACCCTGCACAGTATTTTGTAGTTAATAACGAAGGGGAAAAAAAACAAAACAAAACAAACAAACAAAAAAAAAAAACTCAATGGGCAAGATGCATCGTTAATTCATAAAAAATAAAATGTATTAATGCGTGTCACATTGCTAGCGTACAGTGCATATCCTATCCAACAACATGATTCATAAAGTGCTTAAAAAACATCTAACGTTACTTCTCAGAAAGGTTGTACCTCAGCTTTCTTCATGGTATTTGTCATTTCTCTAAAAACAAAACAAAAAAAATAACAACAACAACAACAACTCAAAAACAAAAGCCCATGCTTACACAGAATGAATGTGATTGTCTTTCCAATTTCAAAAAAAAAAAAAAAGAAGCTGTGTTTTTGGTGGACAAACGGTACCATTAGGAAGGAGGTATCAACTATAGACAGCGTTTTACAAACGTGGTAGTTTACAACATCGATAAAGCAGCAAAGCGAACGAACGAGCATATGGAGCCACTTCACAAAAAACCACCGCTTCGGTTTACCGTACCACTGGGTCGTGCAAGACAAGGGAACAACAGCGCCTCTGAGGTTCAGCACCATGATGATATTCAAAATCATTTTCAAAAAAAAACCGGACAGGCCTCAAGGTCGCGTCTAACAGATCCCATATATTTGTTCCGGGTCAGGTGGACCATCGAATGATTCGCTCGTTCGGTGACAGGCCTGCAGAACGTTCCCGGAAGTTCTCGAGAAGTTCTTTTGGGCTGATAGAGAGGGTGAGGTGTTACGGAGTACTGACAGTTTTCGGTTGGAATGTTCTTTAGGGAGAGGCACTGCCACAACACCACGCTGAGTGGTCACTGGACCTTTTGGAAGGGGTGGTGAATATGCCAATCGCCGGGGTCGTACTCCTCTTCCGAAACCGCGGAGCATTTCTCAAATGTGTTTGTGGCCTGTTCAGGGATGAGAAAAGAGAAAAAAAAAAAAGGAAAGATGTTTGAGTCAACACTAAACACTGACAGACGTCGTTCCAGGTTATTCACATGGTGTCATCGTCACCACTGGCCTGCTAACATGTCCTTCTCATACTATACGCCGCTAACAGGCTAGAGAACGACTTAAGCTTTTAGCAAGTCAGCAGATGGAGCAGACCGGTGTGAAAACAAAAGAGAGAAGCAGCCAGAGCGAAAAACGCGGCAGTATGAGTGAGGGATGAATGCTGTGAGAGCGTCTTAGGAGGGAGAGAGAGAGAGAGAGAGAGAGACAAACAAGTCTCAAGTGGAATGAAAGCAATGAGAAGGAAACATGAGGGGGAGCGACAGAGCGTCGGAGCGGTTTTGAGAAGGCAGCGCGGAGATCTTGAGAACAGGTCCTTCGCTAATGTGTTACGAGTCTGTGGCTTCAGCCAAAAGCTGCGTGTGTCTGTGTCTGAGCGACATATCTGACGGCTAAACACTGGTCAACTTAGCGACTTAGCGATAGCTGCTAGAATTACTGGAGAGGAACCTTCAGGAGTCAAAAGTCTCAAGGCCAAAGATGCATTTCCTACTACCTTAACTTCAGTGACTTAAGTGTGTCAGGAAGCGGGCTACTGACTTTGTTTCAAGTGGTCTAATGGGTTTAAGTACCCTATTCTGAACTACTCAGGTGTGTTCTCTTACAGAAACTGCTTTTTGCAATGGATCTCAGTCAATATCCAAATACCACTTGAACCAATCAGAACCCAAATTGGACTGGAACACATGATACTTGAAGGTTTTCATTGGCCGATCTTCTGATTATATAAGTGAGTAAATGCATACATTCAAATGATCACATGCTTGACTGACTCGAGTTAAGCTTAACGTTGCGAAGTGAGCAGAGTGTGCATCTGATGGCAGTTATCTTAAGGATAATTAGAATATCCATGTGGTCTAATTTTGGATGCAAGGGTTCTTATGACAGTGTAGACTTCTGCGGTCCCTTCAAAGCAGAAAGACCTGTTCTGCTCTCATCTCCCAAATATTACACAGTCTACATTTATGTTACAGTAAAGTCAGGTTTCACTCACACTTGCACATTCACACTCTCAGATATACTTGAGGTTTATTGGTCAGTCAGACACACACAGACACACACACTCTAACTCACTCACACATGCACACACAATCTTACATGTCACTCTCTCAGTCTCTCACACACACACTCTATAATCTTATGTTCTTTCTCTCACACACATACATAACACACACACACACACCCAGACACAATGTGTGTGTGTGTGTGTGTGTGTGTCACTGTCCTTCTCTCACTCACACACATACACACGCATTCTATAATTTTACATTCTCTCGCTCTCTCTCTCTCGCTCTTTCTCTCACACACACACACACACACACACACACACACACACACACACATCTCTTCATACTCTCCATGTCACAACCACACACTGACCTGCGATGTACTTTGCTCCGATTAACATTAACATGCTACCAAGAATGTAAAATCCCAAGGGGACACTACTGAAGATACTAGTTTCCTCTGTAGGATGTCCAGACCCCAGCTCCCAATACACGCAGGACAGAGGAGAGAAAGAGAAGACAAATGAGGACCTACTGGTTGTGTACACACAGAACCTTATAATGGACTCATAAAAAGACATTGTGTCATCCACTTGCATTCTGATATCCACTGAGACATTAGCCCTAAAACGCTCTCTCATATTACTGATCACGTTTGGATTTATAGATACATTTTTCTTTATGCTTCTGTTACGTAAATAAAATCTCTTTGAATCTTAACAACACTGTATAATCAAACACATTAGTAAAACAAATAGCCAATACTTAGAAACGGATCTGATGCTGCCATTCACGTAGAGTATTTGCTCAAAATGGATTCACGGTCGTTTAATCACATATAATTTTATCAATTAGCAATTTGCATTTAGGAACAGCTGTAATAAATCACCTCTTAGATTCATACCTAATTGATGTAAAAAAAAAAATATATATATATATATATATTTTTTTTTTTTTTTAACCACAGACCATCAGGTCACGCTTTCGCCATGGTTTTGTCGAAAATGTAACTCAACAAGCCGAACCTGTAATTCCACCTTTTCACTCACAACAGGCAAGAGTAAAACCCCCTTTTTAGTTTTGACATTTCAGTAAAAAAAAGAAAAAAAGAAGTGATGCAATTTTACAGTGCTCTGCTCTAACTGACGGGAACATGTATTCAGCTGGAGAACTGTGTGGGGGGGGGTGGGGAGGAAAGAAGAAAAAAAGAGAGAGAGAGAGAAGCAGCGCTAACCGTTTCCATTGCAGATGGGTTCGGTGGTCTCCCAGTTCATGGCTCTCTGAACGGCTTTTTTCCACCGCGCGTAGCGGAACTCGCTCTCTGCAGTAAAGATCAGAGATAAAAGTCATAGCTCCGCCGTGTTCGGTTCGGGAAAAAAAAAAGCCCACGGAGGCACCAGAGCTCGAGCTAGAACAGGGCCCGGACATTGTGTTAAACAAAAAAAAAAAGACCCGTCCACGAAGATATGAATGACTCATTTGAGCTCTTAAACACGGCCCTCGGAGAGAGACAGATCGCTAGGTAACACAAGGTCAATGCTGCCCCAGTAATTATCCTGTACATTGGCTTTGATGAATAGACACCCTCTTCCCCCCCAGGTTAGTATTACGTTTTGTCATTTCATGCACTTCAGATGGCACTGGAAGGAAAGGTGCTTTAGAAAAAATATAAAATATAAAATACAGGAGGACTGGTCTGAAAGTTGCTTCATGAAAATAAACCATTATGAAAATAAACCGTTATGAAAATAAACGTAACAGAGTAAACAGTAAATGAGCAGATATGACGAGTTGGGATCAAAACTTCTCTCACCTTCTGGGTTGATCTGAGGCTCAAACTTTTCGGAGGTGACCTCTGTGAGGTCCTCGGGGTTCAGGCTCCAAACGCTGACCCCCTCGGCCGCGCCCGCTGCCATGGCGGCGCCGAGAGCCGTTGTCTCGGGCATGGACGGCTTCACTAAAGGACCGTCGTCAATACAACACACACACACACACACACGCACACACACGCACACACACGCACACGCACACACGCGCGCACACACGCACACACGCACACAGACACACAGACACACAGACACACTTAATGAAATCATTCACACGAACGCTGTTCTGCTTTAGAACATTGCCAACATTGTCATAACAATCAACTGCTTGATGTTGCGAGCCCAGTAACGCTCACATGTAATACCAGCCTCCAGTTCCAGTGACAGCGTGAGAAAAGAGTTTCCGAAGACTTACGGTGAGAGGAAAACCAGTGACAGAAACGTGGTCAGTGACTGATCAGAGATTTGGTAACGCATTAACTACTCAGAGTAAGTTAACTCAGAGTAAGTAGTAAACCTCCTAATAGAAGAGCCCTATGGCTTCATTCTCCTAACAGACTCTTCTATTAGGAGGTTTACTACTGACTGAGTTAACTAACTCTGAGTTTTCACTAAACCTGCTTTCTGGAATACCCCCCAGCTCTTGGCAACGTTATTGTTTTTGTCTGCGTCCCAACCATGTGATTGTTCTAGTAGTTTTACTATGTCGCTTAACACGTTGTTTAAAAAAAAAAAAATACAATCCATCTGAATGTGTTGATGAGGGACAGCTCTTACAGAAAGATATATTGTTTTGTGTGTTTATTGTTCTGTGTGTTTGTTTATTGATCTGTTTGTGTTGTGTGCCTTACCCACGGGGATGCACAGGATGTCGGCCTGGAGCTGCATGAGGAGGCGGTTGGAGGTCATGCCTCCGTCCACCTGCAGCTGGTTCAGGGGGATGCCGCTGTCTTGATTCATCGCGTCCAAGATCTGCGTGAACCCCGGCGAGACGTTTAATGAACGCGTTTTATCATTCCGTCAAATTACCATCCACTCCATCAATCACATCCACAAAAAAACACCCCGTCGCACGGTTACCCATCCGCCAAATATCTGCATATCAATTCAACATAGCAATCAATCCTTGTTTAAGCCCACTGCTGCTGGTCCGTTCATTATTCCACCAAACAAACTTATTCTATCCATTTATCAATGCTCTACCCACTCGGTAATCAGTCCTACACATACCTAAATCAATCAGTTTATCAGTCAACCAGAATCAATCATATCAATCTGTAAACCAGTTACTCAGTGTGTTTATAAACCAACTGACAGTTCAAATCACGCCATCCTTCCTAAAACACACTGAACCCACACACACACAAAAAAACTGACTTCTCTCTGTCCTATTAAAACAAACCCCAAAAGAAAACTGGTGGTGCTATCGTGAAAAAAAACAAAAAAAAAAAAACAAAAGCTAAATAAATTTGAGAAGAGCTGTTTGACATATTTTGAGTATTTGAGTGGTTTAGAGGAGGGTGTAGAGGTACCTCTCGTGTTTGAAAGCAAACAGCCTCCAGAGCGGCGAAGGCCAGGTGACTCCTGTTCGTGAACTGAGTCAAACCGCAGATGATTCTGTGGGAGAAACGACCAGAGAAACGATTCATCTTTCTGTCACGACGCCTCGCTGACGTGTCCCTTACTCGTTACGTTTTTTTCATGTTTGTTTCCCATGACGCACAACATAGACTTTACACGTTAGAACTACGGTCCTTGTTGATAGTTCAGTGCTACCGCTGTTAACGCAGTGACCGTTATTAAGAGGCATATTAGGAAAATAAAAGCAAAGATTTAACTAGCTTGGCAACAATGGTTGGGGGGGGGGGGGGGGGGGGGGGGATACCTTAGAGCTTACAGCTACACACATGAAATTCTCACTGATTAAATTAACCCATAGATTACATTAACCCACAGATTACACCGAAAACACATTTACTGTGAGCAATTATCAAGAATCTGTATTCACCAGGATAGATCCATTGCCCTATATTTACAGCTCTCAACGCAGAATCTCAAAAAAACCTTCCTTATATGGCAAAAGTCTCTTACCCTCTGGCGCTAGGCTCCCAGTAGGGGGCGTACAACCCAGAGAACGCCGGGACGAAATAGCAGCCGTACGATGTGCCGACGCCCGCGGCCAGTTTCTCTGAGGGGCAAACAGCACAAGGTCAGTGAACATCAGACAAGTTTTAGAACACAGAGAGGATTTTGACTCAGTTTTGGACGCGCGAACCGGAGATGCTAACCAAGTTCTGAAGAAGTCTGGATGATTCCAAGGTTATCCTTCAACCAGCGGACGACCGCTCCTGCTATGGCTACTGAACCCTGACAAACACAAATCAGCGTTGTCAGAATTAGCCCAGAAAGTCTGATGAAGATGACAGCTTTGGTAACGATTCATCAAAGCCGAAAGAGTTAGAATATTACAGATCAAACACGAGCAAAAACCCTACAAAAACTGAAAGTTCTGAAGACGCGAACCTTACAATTTCTGCAGGTCGAGTGTTTTATTATTAAGGTTCCTCATACTTGTCACATGACACATAATAAAACATAACCTTAATGAAAATGGTACCCGACGTTGACTGATCCGAAACGGCTTAAGAGGACACGAAGACTGGGGAAAAAAATGACCACGCTTACCTCCAGAGCGTAGCAGGGCGGCTTGTCTCTGCCCAGTTTGTACGCGACCGTGGTCAGGAGGCCGTGATCTGACATCACTGGCTACAGAGCGTCAGTGCAGGACACACAGAGAGAGAGAGAGAGAGAGAGAGAGAGAGAGAGAAGAAACATGCTTGAACATCATATAGGTAAATAAATTCATGACTTGGTTTAATTAGCAGAGTTGTGTAAAGGAGGGGTACCTTGCTTCCAGTGTTTCTAAGCAGGAAACAGCCGGTTCCATACCTGAAAAGAGACGAGTTGCGTAACGCGACTGACTGCTCACTGATGGAATTCTCATTGACTTTTCGAACATTCTGGATCCAATCAAGACAAAAGAAACTGACAGGCATGAACAGTAAAATCGCTATTTCAGACGGCGAGTGTTGTTTGGCAGGAGAGAAACTTTCCGATGTCTTATTGATGAATTAAATTAACTGTGTGCGTTCAGAACACAACTGACTGAACACGAGACCATTTTGACAATGCCTTACAACATACCAAAACACAAGGAGGTTTTAGAAACACACGATGACTGAGGACAATACACAACATTTTAGGGAGAAAAAAAACAAACAAACAAACAAACAAAAAAAAAGCAAAACAGAAGAGCTATTCTCACGTGTTTTTGGCTTGGCCATCCTGAAAGCACATCTGTCCTACCAGTGCTGCTGACTGATCTCCGAGACACTATAAAACATGCAGAGACACACACACACACACACACACACGCATACACCTTAATCCTCATGTATTCTATAACACCGGATGCTATTACTGTAGTCCATTAAAAGACACAATTATGAAAAAAACATGAAACATGAGAATCTGATCAAACTTACTCCTGATATGGGCACTCCAGTGAGAGAACCAGATTTCTGAAGGAGAAACATATACAACATATAACAGTTAGACATTCAAATCAATCAGCCTAATCCCAATCCCTCACTAGCATTCAAAATCCCCTGTATAATCCAGGCAATTAAAATCTCTGCAGTAAGGTTTACAAAGGTATCTAGATTATGTAGTGATATCTAATGGATGGTTTTTGCCTCTTTCAATCAGATTTCCAGAACATATCAGAGGTTTTGTTTTTTTTTTTTTTTTTGTTTCCATCTCATTTGTACAAATAAATGACAAATGTACAATAAATATGATGGTAACTTGTAAAAGAACCCCAAGAGATTACACCTTCACCCTGTTGTCAAACTTATCAACGACCATGTGAGAAGACGAGCGTGAAAACCTTACTTACAAAACGTCACAAAGCATCACAAAAGCAACCACCCCACACGCGGCAGAAGGAGTCAGCTAAAGCATAGCATAGTCTTTCTACCTCGCTCCCTGGGAGCAAACGTGAGAAGGAGGAGAAAAAACAGGAGAGAGGCGCAAACACGGAGAAGCTGGAGATCAGGCCACAGAGGCGCGCGCGTGCGCGGGTCGGTCAAGGACGCCCCGAGACCCACGAGGACGTTAGAGTCGCGTCCAACGGGACCGGGGGTTCCGAGGTCCACCCCTGACCGAGGTGAGAGTTTACGAGGAAGCTGGCGTGAAATGGGAGCGTGTGTGTTTACGCAGACAAAAAGGAACAGCCCGGGAAAATACATATCATAGATCACACGTGACAGACATTACAGGCTGCAGCCTGTACGGACAGATTTTGACCGTTTCCAAAAAAATAAAAACGAACAAACAAAAACAAAAGCAAAAAGGTGTTCCTTCCTGTGTAAAGGTAAGTCCAGTAAGTGGACAAGCGGCAGATCAAACCAGCAGCCACAGAAAGAAGGAAACTCAGAAACTTCATCCAGCACATTTCCAACAACAAAGGCTCTATCTGAGCTTTGAGCACGTGTGCGTCTTCGACCAAATACCGACAAACGTCGGTTTTATTTAAAAAAAAAAAAAAAAAAAAAAGTTCGTTTTGTGAATAGAACGCTTGCGCTTGAAGAAGAAGAAGAAGAAGAAGTCTCCTTAGAGGTATTGGAAATGCGCTGCTTGATGGGAACAGCGGGGGGGGGGGGGCAAGATGACAACCACAACGAAAATGACGGCGACGGCGAGGAGGAGTGAAAACCAGGACGGAGGCCTTACTTACCAGACTAGAACAAATTTTCTATCAGTCAGCCCAGAGAGCCGGGACAGGACGAAAAAGAGCAGAGTCGTGATAAAGAGAGGCAATCTCAGTTTGTCAGAAGAAAGGGGGGGGGGGCAAAAATTTTACGGCTTCAGAGCAAAATAAATAAATAAAATAAAGCATAACTGGAGGGGGAGGGGATCTGGCTGGGAACATGAGGAAAATTGCACAGAATTCCAGAGCTGGAAAGGCAGCAGAAGCAGATAAGAGGCCTGTACATAGGATTTACTCCGGAGAGAAAAGTTTCAAGATCATTTTCATTTATTCATTTTTTTTAGTGCTGAGTAACTGTTTTTTTTTTTTTTCACCCTCAGACAGAGACATAGGGTTGTGATTGTCAATAGCTTTGACGTTTGATGCTTCAGACGAATGTAACGCCTCTCTGACTAAAGCAGGGAGAGAGGCGAATGCGTTTTTCTTACCATCAGGCCGTAGATTTCTGAGGAACTCCTCACTTTTGGCAAAATCTCCATGGGAATATCGAAATACCTGGATGACACACACACGCACGGTATGGTGGCTTAACGTTTCTGTCCCTTCACCCACAACACCGCATCATCTCCATGTCAAACATGAAGTTAATTCTATTTTAATGTGTGTGTGTGTGTGTGTGTGTGTGTGGGTTGTGTGTGTGAAATATATGTGAGTGTGTATATGTGTGTGTGTGGGAGTGTACATGTATTTGAGTGTGTAAATGTGTGGATGTGTGGGTTGTGTGTGTGTGTGAAATATATGTGAGTGTGTATATGTGTGTGTGTGTGGGAGTGTATATGTATTTGAGTGTGTAAATGTGTGGATGTGCGTGTGTGTGTGTTTTTAGACGTACTTGCAGAGGTCAGGATCCCAGTCCATTGTGTGAATGTTGAAGAGCATTGTCCTGCTGGCATTAGTCACATCAGTACAGTGCACACCTCCTTTCTTCCCCCCAGTTAGACACTGAAAAGAAGAGAAGAGAAAAGAAAAGAAAAGGATTGAATGGGATTCCTGAAAAGCTGACTGGTTGTTTAAAATCGTCATAATCATCCTTATGAAATTGTTTTAGACACTCAATATTACCAACAACACCGAACTTTTTCTGACAAGAGCCAAACATATCTAGGTTCTAGTGTTTGTCTATGCGAATACAAACAAGTCTGTTATATATAAACATATATAAACAAGTCTGTTAAACTGTTATATTAATCCTTGGAGCCTGGGTTGTAAAATATTGCAGTACTTTAACTCTGGCGTCAGTTCATTTTTTAGACTGGGCTTTCCCATCCTCGTTCAGACTGGTCTTACCCAGATGAGCCAGGAGTCCACTGTGCCAAACATGGCCCTGTGGGACAACACAGCCTCATGCACCTCAGTCACATTATCCATCAGCCAACGCAGCTTCACCGCACTGAAATACGTACTGATGGGAAGGCCCGTCTTATGCTGCAATACAGAGAGAGAGAGAGAGAGACAGAGAGAGAGAGAGAGAGAAAGAGAGGAGAGAGAAAGAGAAAGAGAGAGCGAGAGCGAGAGAGAGGCAGAGAGAGACAGAAAGAGAGAGACACAGAAAGAGAGAGACAGAGAGAGGCAGAGAGAGACACGCAAAGACAGAAAGGGAGAGAGAGAAAGAGAGATTGGAACGAATTTCAAATGTCATGGCGGAGTCTAAACAGTTGAAAGAATGTGAAGTCCTCACAGTGAGACATGGGCTCGTTCTGCATCCGTCTGCCCATTAAGGTTAAACGGCTAAATAACAAAACACACACGGGGGGGAAAAAAGATAAAAATAAAAGTAACACTATGCATCTGACTATCTGTGTATGTAGACTAACACTATGGCAAACCCTTAGTGAAACAGAAAAAAGACAGTGAGAAAAGTGAGTGTCATTTTCTGCCACTTCTGCATCCTCTCTTCCATCAAAAGACGAGAAACAACGCCGTGATATTTATTCGTTAAATAACTTTGGCAGTAGGTGTTGTTATTTTTTAACAAGGGGGAAGGCCCAGCGGCCAACAGGGGAGATGGCCCGATGGTCACTGACACTACTCTATAGCGTATGTGGGGGGATGGCGGGTTAACAAGGGCGACGCATTTTGGTCATTTTGCTACCAAGGGGGATGGCATCCCCCCCCCCCCGACAGACAACTCTGATCTCACCTTCAGGTGGTTTTTGTTCCTTCCCGGCGTTTTGTTGATGAGTCGTTCCACGGTGGACTGTGTCCGCAAATCCAGCCACACTGCGAGAATTCAGCATGTGAGTTACTGTCATCATTTTCTGTACTGTACACGCTAAAGCGCCGAGCACAAATGTTTACGACGGTAAAGTGCCCGCACGCGTGAACATATATACGTAAAAACGGTCAGAGTCACTCAACATTCACGCGAAAATAAATAAAACGACGGTTTGTTTAGGTGCCAAATTGTCAAGCGGACCGTTCTGATCAAAACCAGGTGTGGGTTACCTCATATTCAAAACAACAACAAAAAAAACATCACTTACCAATAGCATTGTACAGAGGCTCTCCTGTTTCTTTATCCCAAACGAGCGTCGTCTCTCTCTGATTGGTCACGCCAATGGCTAGAAAGAGAGTCAAACCAAACATACAATGAGCAAAATTCAGTAACCACAAAAAAAAAAAAAAAACAGGGGTAAAAAGATAGTTTTTTTACGTGTTTTTTTTTTTTTTTTTAATGTGGGTAGCTTGGCGGTTGGGAACTCGACGTGCATCGCCGTGGATACCTTTGATGTTGGAGATGTCGATGTTGAGCTGGGTTAGTTTCTCGCAGGTTCTGTCCATGCATTCATACACGGACTGCAGAATTTCCTTAGGGTCCTCTTCCACCCAGCTAAGGAGAAGAACCGGTACAATATCACGGCTAACGCACTTCGCCCTGAACACTGGGTATCGTGGTAGTTTGGCCTGAACACTGAACCCATCTTGCGTAACAGCACGTTACCGATCTTATCAGCTGCTTTGTGCTGGAATCGCTTATCTTCATACATCGGTTCTTGTTGGTGGGCCTAATAGGGCATTATTGTTTAGCTATCAAACTGTAAGCACTTTTTACGTTTTATAAGTTCTTCTGAAGAAAAGTACCCGTTAACTGAGGATATGTATTTACATATAACACCACACACTCAAAGACAGGGACCAGCAGTCATACCACAACACGCCTGTGTCGCACTTAAATGAACCCTGTGACAGGGCAGTCCCTAGTTTATCGCTGTATAAAGCCGGTCATTTACCGTAGAGGTATGCGTGTCTGTTTCACAGCCCAGTTTCTACAATCAAAATGGAAAGTCCAGTTGAGCTGATCCAAAATGGCTATTACTGAAACGGCCGATTAGCCAACGCTTTCAACAAAGACAATCTTTGTCCTTCATGTTTCATAACTCTAATACTGATTCAAATGGTGAAGCCAATGGGGAAAATGTCAACTGTAAGGTTTCTTACAATAACTGAAATAGAACAGGAACAAACATACATTTAAAAAAAAAAAAAAAAAAAGAATAATTTTTCAACCGATAAGGTCTGCTCAGAGATCAAATCATTTGACAGTAGACCTGAGAGAGATGGAGGACATTATTTAGTTATGTGTTTGTTTTTGTTTTTTCTCTGGCAAATATGTCTGTTTGAATCTAAAAGTGTCCTGAGCAGATCCTGCATACAATTAGCAGGAACACACACACACACACACACACACAGGCGCACACACACAGGCACACACACACAGGCACACACACACAGGCACACACACACAGGCACACACACCACTCACCCCTCCTTAGGGAAACTCTGTTTGATCTCTACTTGATGGTGGCTGAGGAGCTCTGCAGTTCTGGCGTTGAAAACCTGTGGGCCACACACACACACACACACACACACACACACACACACACACACATTAATACCAGTCACTATGCAACAGCAAATGATATTTCATATGACATAACTTCTGACCTCATACACAAAGAAAACAGACAGAGCAGAAGGAAGGACAATGAAGAAAAGCGTGGACAGTGAGGGAACGCGTTGAAAACTGAACTGATTTTTAACGTCTCACTCTCATACAGATTCCTCTAGAGGACTGATTAAGATGGTCAAGTTTTTGGAGCAATTATGTAAACAATTATCTACTGGCTAATTATTTCCAGCTTGCAACACATCTGTGTCATGTCTCCTGTTTTTTTGTTTTTTTTTCTGTTTCACACGCTCACTCATTTACTAATTTATAGTCCTATTGATTCTAATGGTCCACGACCAAGCCTCTAGAAAAGAGCCTTTCAACCACTCTAAACAGCTGCTCAAAACAACTGTTCAAATGGCTGCACCTACACAGACAAAAATGGTAGCTGATTGGTCTCCCAGATGTCACGGTGCACGCTCCGCTAACAAAAGAACCTGTTGTTCAGCACTGGAGGACACAACCACACCTAAAAAGCAAGGGAGAAACCTTGCAGAAACCAACCAAAGAAACCGGTTCACTTTTCTAAATGAACGCGTTTGACCCTTTTGTTTATTTATTCTTTTTTTTTTTTTTGTCTGAAATTCGGGACTCTGAAACAAAGAAGTTTTTAAATTAATATATTTTTATATTTATGAATTATCCCATAAGCTTGTTCTGACCCAGTTAATCTGTGGGTTAAGCCACTCTCTAAACCAAACCATGCACAGAGTGTTCACACTGGAATTCAAAACAGACCACAATCTCAGACCAATGGCCTTTCGCTGTTTTATGGCCTTCCTCTGACACTGGGAAGCATCTAATTAAGACTCCCTAAGGATCCCTGTAATTAAGGCTTCTGTACTTTTACTTAGATAATACCCCGTTCACACCTCAAATTTTAAAGTGAACAGGTAAAAAAAAAAAATTCAATATAGCCCCAGTTCCTGACCAAAACATTTTTACCACAGCTATCGGAGTGCTGTTTCGATATGATGCCTGCACTCCCTTATTCACCGTTGACTAAACTGGACCAGAGCACATTTGCCTAACAGAAACCAGGGAGGGGACACATGCTGTCCACCTAAAAGCCCTCCTGGCTGTATCCAATGAGAATTCTTAAACACCACCCTTTCTACAAATGTTACTGGAGGGGGTGAAACCGGTCAAGACCTGTCCAATCTGGCCCCAGCTGGACCCTCTGAGGTGGCAACTGTCCTGAATGGTTGTGACCCTTTTCTTGAAAAGACAGAGAGAGAGAAAGAGAGAGAAAGATGCCTTGCTGTAGGGGGCCACAGCACACACACACACGAAGGGCTGAGGTTCCACATGTCCACCTCACATGCCAACACAACACTAACTCGTCTCAAACAATTAAACCGCTTAGTTTCTCACGGGCTCAAAACTTTTAAAGAGTCAATGGCTCTCTGAAACATTGTCTCACCAATGCGGGCTTGTCGAAAGAGAGTCAGTTATTGTAGCGTTTCGGGTGATTTTAACAACGACTGCATCGATTTCACTCTGTGCTGTAAACCCATTAAAACATCGAATGGCTTCAACCCAGTTTTCGACTGACTATTCAGTGTACGTCCCTAGGCTACCTGACAGCCGATTAAGCTTAATAATTAGTCTATATTTCATACATTTACCAAAAATGATACTATAGGAATGGAACAAAACATGCAATCTTTTCGAATATGGCGCGTTTAAAGTAATGGTAGCCTAACAACCAGCGAACTGAAGTCCGAGAGATAAGCGAAATCGTCTATAATACGAAGCGCTGACTGCTGGGGTCGCTGGTTAATTGGTCTTAGAGACAGACCTGTCATGCGAGAGAGGCTAATCTCTTATCAGGACCCTAATCACTATGCGTCAAAATCGCGTATCCCTCGGAGCAGAGGACCGAACTTCATTCAAACTTTAAAAGCCAAAAACCAATAGGTAGATCCTCTCTCTCGCTCGCTCTTTATGGATTAAGAGATACCAGTCAAGTCTTTTCTAACTGGCAAGGGCATGAAGGACTCTGAATCTCTGCTGCACGCCAGCGGAATGGAGAATTGATAGCTAGTTTGAGCACGTTGTGACTTACCAGAAAACGCGTCGAGCTTGTGCCCTGATCGATGGCGGCGACGAGGGGGCCCAGCATGATTCTGTTCGACGATGCGGCCATTGTACTGTTCATTTGGAGCTGTGACCTGCAGCCAGTGGTTTAAGACAGACCCGGGTACCCCCCCCTTGTCTAGCACGTCCCCCGGCACGGATTTTTGACACAACGCTTGCCAAAGCGCGTCCCGGGGTGATGACGTCGGGACACACACCCATATGTGGGAGGAGTTTGGCACGCAGCCTGGGAGGAAGAGTTTGCCAAAGCGGTGTTTTAGGATACATTTGACTGGATTTACCACTCTATTGGATTAAAATAAGGAAAGAAACACTAATTTATCTAGCTAACCCAATTCCTTTAAATACTACTTTGTAGCAATCCTTTAATCATTCCAACAATAAATAATTTGAGTTTGCGTTCGTGGAAGGCGAAGCAAACGATGCAGACCTGAACCTAAACAAACGTGTGAATTTTCTGAAACATGCGCTATTACCTAAAAACCGGAGAGCGCTAGTAACTTGTCAACAAATTAGGGAAAGCATATATGAACAATCAACAACAAACTTCATTAAACTGAATTTAATCAACCGAACAAATAAAACCAGTTTAATTACACATTACGTATAAATAACGTTACGTTATTTCTCATTTTATCCCAGTCCACAGTCTTGGCAGATCTTTGCGGTCCTTCCATATGTCCATATGAACAACTGTAAATTCAAAGCGCAGATTTTTGGCTAACGTTTGGTGAGTTCATATAATTCTTTTTACACCAAACCCGTGCCGTCCGTGCACGGCCAGTATTTTCAAACTGTATGTTCATTCCCATCTGAACGTTGTGCGTGCCTCCAGTTCACGCATGTTTTGCTGCTAACACTTCCAAATAGCCCCTTTGCCATCCAGTTGGTACATGATTATCGATTTATAAACTTGGCGAACCCCAGATACGCAAATAGGTTCGAATGAAAAAGCTCAAACAGCTGTTCTGTCGCTGGGCTTTAACTTACTTGAGGAGCTGACATAACAGTCCCCCATTGATGGTGTACTAAGTGCGCAGTGTAGTTCACAAATTGACCACTAGGTGGTGGTCACTGTACATAAGTGTATGAGCTACCAGTTTCATTCTCCATCTGGAAGCGGCAGATTTCTATTTGACCTGACAGCTGACAAATACTTAGCATACCCTCTTATGACAAAGTTTAACGGCACAGTTTAGCTTCACTGTGATTTCTGCTGTATAAATGCTAATGTGATGCTTTTCTCCCAGTAGACCTCTTGAATCTAATTGAAGCCATGTCAGAGAACAGTTTAACAAGACACAAAGTAACTTTATCACACAGTGAGGGATCCATGATGACACAAAAATTACAGGCACAAAGAAAAAGACAGCATGGCTTGTTCTCCACAAACCAAATGCATTGAATTAACAGATCACAACCTGAGTGGAAACACACACACACAAAAAAAAAAAACCCTGTGGAAATGTTTATACAACCATGCAGTACATATACGTACTTCATCTCCTACAGTCCATCTGAACTAAAGTGGATGAGAAATATTGCTCTCATCTGTCCCTGTTTTTGTGCGTCTCCGACTGCGATTAGTCGATTAGTCGGTCAGCAGCCCTCGGACGTTCTCATCGGCCGGGGGAGTCTTTGGCCACGCCCTCGTTCCTGGGTTGGTTGAGCAGTTCCTGGATTCTCTGAAGGTCGGCATTAGGGTCTCTGTCGGGTCCTGCGATGCTAATCTCACCAATCAGCTCATCCGTCAGCTGTAGTCGGGCGTTCCTACCAATCAGAAACAAGCAGTTGATCGACCCAAGCGTGACATGTGACAAGTCACATTTTTAAGTTGCCCCACTCGCCTACAGTTACACACCCCAGAGAACAATCAGTAAACGGTGAAGTAATCAGTAAATGAAGCGAGTGATAATTATATAGGTGGTGCTGAACAGGCACCATGAATCTGGAAGGCGTGGGAGGGACGTACCATTCTGCCACTTTAAGCTCATAGAGCTCCCTGCGTTCTCGCCTCCTCCTCTCACGCATGGTCTCTCCCGCCTGCTTCTGCAAGGCAATGATCAGAGCTCCAGCTGGCACCCTGCCAAACCATCATCATCATCATCATCATCATCATCATCACCATCATCATCATCATCATCATCATCACAATCTCCAGCTAGAGCCGCACCGCACCATTTGAGTTCACATCACATTTTTAAAGTTGTCACCAAAAAAGGGTAACATTAAGTGTCTCTCTCTCTCTTTCTCTCTCTCTCTTTTTCTCTCGATCAGATGACTCCACTGGCTGAAGTTTTGAGGTTATCTCTTGGCTCCTCTATGTTAGACCTCTTTCCATTTTTTTTTCCAGACTTACCCCAGAGCTGCTCCAATGAGTGTGCCTGCCACCAGCCCCCCCAAGCCCAAATTCAGCCTGAACAGGCCCCCAGTCACCGCTGTACAGATATACACACAAACACACACATACACACACGCCCATACACACACACACACATACACGCACACACATACACACACACACATATAAAAAGGTTAAACAAACCATGTAGCAGCAGCAGCAGTAGTATGGCAGTACATGCTGAATGGCTCTTTCTTATCCATAGTTCATTGTGTTACTACAGACGAGTGTGTGGAGAGCAGAGCTAATTGCAGACTGTGTAAAACACTTATTCTCACCTCCCGCGACAGCGAAATGACTCAGCGCGTTTTCATCGGTGTATACAGACAGTCCCGTACTCACAGTGCTGTCAGAGACAGAAAAGACAACCACAGAGGTCAGGAATGCACACGCCCACGCTCTGTACTCTAGAGGCTAAAGAGGACAGGAGACAGGACAAAAGAGGGCAGTACTGTACTGTAGCTCTCAGAGATAAAGCATGTGTTTTTGCGTGGAGCTCTTCATCTTAAGCACTCACTTGAAAACGGTGACAAACACCGCCACTCGCCAGCTCCACCTCCAGCCGTACCTCACGAACCCTCGGATGGCTGCGTTATGGGCCGAACGCTGGGGAGAGCAAATCGAAACGACACGCTAAGAGAAAACGCAGGTAACGCATGTGGGCTTTTGTTTATACGACCAGAGCGTTATCGCAGCGGGCCGCCGCGTCACGTCTAAAATAAAAGCCTTCCTCTCCTACCTTCCTGTGGCACAAACTGCTTCAAAACAGAAGCTTTCTGCTGTAGTCGTATAAAAGGGTCCCCACGTACTGACTCAGCCAAAGAGAACTTAACACGGAACTGTACAGTATTTCAGCGCATTGATTTTATTTCTATGTATTTCTCTAGTCAGAAAAGTGAGACACACCATTTGTTTAGGTCTGAGCTCACACAGTCACTCACACACACACACACACAAACACTCACACATACACACACACAAACACTTACCACTGCGTCCACCCGGCTCTGGTAGATCTCGGCCTGGCTGACCTGGATGTATCTCTGTCTGGCGTGTCGGGCGGCGGGCAAACCCCCGTAGAGTAAACCCGCGACAGCAGCTGTGAGCCCACTCTTCAGAATGTTCCTCAGCTCCTCTGGATAAACCTGCCTCTCTCTGCATACGGAGCATAGAGTTTCGTATGTAAATCACCTCCTCTGGATAAACCTGTCTCTCTCTGCATACGGAGCACAGAGTTTCGTATGTAAATCACCTCCTCTGGATAAACCTGCCTCTCTCTGCATACGGAGCACAGAGTTTCGTATGTAAATCACCTCCTCTGGATAAACCTGTCTCTCTCTGCATACGGAGCATAGAGTTTCATATGTAAATCACCTCCTCTGGATAAACCTGTCTCTCTCTGCATACGGAGCACAGAGTTTCGTATGTAAATCACCTCCTCTGGATAAACCTGCTGCTCTCTGCATACGGAGCATAGAGTTTCATATGTAAATCACCTCCTCTGGACACACCTGCCTCTGTCTGCATACGGAGCACAGAGTTTCATATGTAAATCACCTCCTCTAGATAAACCTGCCTCTCTCTGCATACACAGCCAATGCCAGAGATAATACTGGATTTTAGGCAAAAACCCTCGTTATGTATTCAGAAACCAGGGTGTGCAAGATGTAATTTAAACAGGACACATGGAAAAAAAGAAACACTGGTAATCTGATTCCCATATCTGCAGACAGGTGCACAGAACAGCATGTACTAAAGGCCTACATCCGATCTATATCCAGTCAAAGAACCTGCTCAAGATCTACACATAAGGTTGTCTCGAAGTGAATCAAAGCAATCACAATAGTTCTGTTTTTTTAACAAATCCAAAAGCCCTCATGGTCAGCTGAAAAATCAAATATGTAATAGTCAGTAAAAACTGACGGATGCTTTGACGGATCTGTTCAAACTCACCTAATGTCAAACACGTCTCTGAGGCGTTCCCAGCCTGTGTCTGGAAACTCGGGCTTGCCCCTGTTCTCAGGTAAAGGCACGGCGTGTGGTTGAGGAGGGACGCCGTCAGCCGCGTACACCCGCGGGAAGAACATAGAGGGAAGAGGAAGCCCGAAAAGACCCCTCAGTGGACTGACGTGAAGCCCTCTGAGAGAGGACGGCGAACTTGTCTCCCGACATGAGTGTGAGGGGGGAGGAGGAGACTGGGGAGGCATCGTGCTTCAGCAGAGTGTGATGATATCTGGGCAGAGAAAACGCAGCTATTTTAACACATACACAAGCATATAGGCCAATCTGAGAGATGTAATAATAAAGAAAAACACAGCATATGACATCCTCCAAAAAAAAAAAAATTAAACTATGGTTCCAGAAGGATCCATAAAACTGAAATGGCAAACCTGAGAATATACGTGACATGCAGATATTTTATCCTTAAAGACAACAATTCAGAAATGGCCTCTGACTGATCTGAAATCATGTGGTTGGCGGGCAGAGAGCCCTGTGAGCGAACTGGAACAATCTGCACAGAAACAGATCCGGGGTGAGACATTAGTCTTACTATTCCGCTGTGCGATTTAGTATGGTATGAGATAGGACTAAGTCCATTTTCACCGAGTGCCAACCTCTCGTGCGCTTACGTGGTGTCTACAGCATGAGCATTCGCGATGCGCCAGGTACAGTGTACATTAAATGAAAGATAGTACATAAACTGTCAATGTGTCATTTAATAATTGATCTAAGGTCAGTGCAAAACTTCCGACGGCTTAATGCCGCTTGTACAAGAAGCCGGTTAGCTGTCTGTCTTAAGTAAGCGCAGTACAGTGTTCACAAATTTGTGCTGTAAATCAGTTGGCTTCCACGTTCGAGCATTTATGAAAGCCTCAAGAACTTGGTCCTATTAAATACCTCTTCACACATTTTCAAACCAATCAGTAAAATCCTACTTAACAGTCAAACTGACATCTGACTTACCCACAGCCAGCCTATACTCCTTCACAAGCGTGGAGCAATGTCAACACGATTCGCTCCTGTTAGGGCACTCTACCTCCCCCTTCTGGTGGAGGACCACAAGTTAGTTACTCTATGTGAAGCCATCAAATACCGCAGAACAATTTCACGATCTTTGAATCATAAAGAGAAGACACTTCTTAAAAATCTTATTTATTGAACTCAAAGTCGTTGTCTTTTCCAGGTCACGAGATGAGCGGAATATCTTTTACAAAAATTATGGAAAACAGTTGTAAAAATGATTAAAAAAAACTGTCTTGGTGTACAACAAAGAAAAGCTGTCATTTCATTATTTGCTTTATAGGGTGAAATTGTGTGATTTTCCTCTATTTGGTCACCCATCTTAAATATCTGGACAAAACAAAAAACTCAGGGCACCACACAGAGTCAGTAATTACCACAACACAGGAATTAAAAAAAACAAACAAAAAAAAAACTAATTACATAGAAAATGGCCTCTTGCTGATCTACAGTTAGAATACTAGAACATATTCAACATTTCAGTGACAAAGCGCCAATGTGGCCCATGCACTGTCATACCAGTGGTAAAAAAATTTGGCTGTGAATGAATGTAAGTTTTGAATGGCATAAATGTTGAAAACAAGACACGGGTTAAATTTGGCATTTTGAGGTAGAGGGGCTGATTTTGGTTCGTACTATATCTTTTTTTTTTACTGCCAGAAAATACAAACAAACAATGAACTGAGTGCCACTTTGTAGGAGGAAGAACAAAGAAATTGAAGAGGATTAATGACGTAATTTAATTCTCATGAGAAATTAATTATGCCTGACTTTTTTTTTTTTTAAACTATTACTTTAAATAAGACCAACAGAAGACTTCCTGACGCAAAACCCTTCAACCCTATATCCAGCCACTAAACCTTAAATGAACCGTTTCACCAGGCTCCCTGCCAAACTGAACCCATGTTCACATTCAGATGTGTTAAGTGGCACTTGAGTGTTGAATTTGACTAATCTATACACAAACAGTTCACACAGTTATACATCCAATGAGAAGCTTTTGTGATGAGGTCAGAGTTTGGTAGTGTTAAAGAGGCAGATGCATCACATGAACAGGAATTGGCAATGAGTTTTAACAGATGCAAAAAAAAAAACCCCCCAAAAAAACCCACTACCATTAAACATTCTGAGGAACCTGTAGTTCCCCTGCTATCCAGTAGAGGGCAGTAGAGACAACAGATAAGTCTGTGCCAACTATTGTAACACTATTCCTAGGTCAGAACAAGGGCCTTCACATTGCAAAAAAAATAAAAAATACCTCACAGACTTGGTACTGAAATGAAAAACAAATTACTACATAACACATAGTGCGACTTGAATCGAGACACACTTAATCTCAATTTCAAACTAAACACAGATCAAGAATCCAGAACTTTCTCTAGGACGCAACACTAGGAATGTCTGTATACTGATGACGTGGCTGAAGCAACTCAAATGCAGAGGAGACAAGGAATCTTCCTATGAAAGCCTCTGTGACTGAAACAGGCTGTGGGAAATGGCAGTGGCAATAGAGGAGGGGGAAGAAAAAAAGAACCCCAAGCTGATTACGAAGCTAAATGATAATCCAATCTGTCGCAACTTGTGGATCATTAGAATAAAGGTCCAGCCATGCAACATAACATTCACTTAACCATATTCTTTTTTTTTTTTTTTTTTCTTTTCCCCTTTGTGAAAAGAGAGACGCAGCGCTGAGAGAAGGAGGCTCACCCAGTTATGGACTAGGTCATTCTATTGAAACAGACGAATGAAGGAGTTCTTCCCCCAGAGAGCGAGAGAGAGAGAGAGAGAGAGAGAGAGACGGAGAGAGAAATTTCCAATCAAAGCTCAGTTCTGCTGGGTCTGTGGACGACCTGGTTATAGTTGGATTTCCGTTTTGGCTTGTACTTGAGCAGCGAGCTGAAGTCGGTGAGAAGTCTCTCCCAGTAACACGAGACGTCCTCCATGCGCAGGTGGTCCTGGATGAACCTCTGACCCCTGACAGGAGAGAGAGAGAGGTCACGCAGGTCATCCCACAGTCTGTGGCAGTCGGAGCGGAACAACCCCCCCAAAAAAAAAAAAAAAAAAAAAAAGCGCCGCCCATAAACCAGATTAATACCACAAACTGATATGAAATGACCCCCGCACAGATCTGAATTATATAACTCAATTTGAACTAGACACAAATGGGTTTTTTTTTCTCTTTGTTTGTTTTAATCTTCTTACACATTTGCATATTGGGTTTAAAAAAAAAAACCCTGTGGAAATGTTTATACAACCATGCAGTACATATACGTACTTCATCTCCTACAGTCCATCTGAACTAAAGTGGATGAGAAATGCTGATCTCATCTGTCCCTGTTTTTGTGCGTTTGTGTCTCCGACTGCGAAAACTCAACACTGAGTCGATTAGTCGGTCAGCAGCCCTCGGACGTTCTCATCGGCCGGGGGAGTCTTTGGCCACGCCCTCGTTCCTGGGTTGGTTGAGCAGTTCCTGGATTCTCTGAAGGTCGGCATTAGGGTCTCTGTCGGGTCCTGCGATGCTAATCTCACCAATCAGCTCATCCGTCAGCTGTAGTCGGGCGTTCCTACCAATCAGAAACAAGCGGTTGATCGACCCAAGCGTGACATGTGACAAGTCACATTTTTAAGTTGCCCCACTCGCCTACAGTTACACACCCCAGAGAACAATCAGTAAACGGTGAAGTAATCAGTAAATGAAGCGAGTGATAATTATATAGGTGGTGCTGAACAGGCACCATGAATCTGGAAGGCGTGGGAGGGACGTACCATTCTGCCACTTTAAGCTCATAGAGCTCCCTGCGTTCTCGCCTCCTCCTCTCACGCATGGTCTCTCCCGCCTGCTTCTGCAAGGCAATGATCAGAGCTCCAGCTGGCACCCTGCCAAACCATCATCATCATCATCATCATCATCATCATCACCATCATCATCATCATCATCATCATCACAATCTCCAGCTAGAGCCGCACCGCACCATTTGAGTTCACATCACATTTTTAAAGTTGTCACCAAAAAAGGGTAACATTAAGTGTCTCTCTCTCTCTTTCTCTCTCTCTCTTTTTCTCTCGATCAGATGACTCCACTGGCTGAAGTTTTGAGGTTATCTCTTGGCTCCTCTATGTTAGACCTCTTTCCATTTTTTTTTCCAGACTTACCCCAGAGCTGCTCCAATGAGTGTGCCTGCCACCAGCCCCCCCAAGCCCAAATTCAGCCTGAACAGGCCCCCAGTCACCGCTGTACAGATATACACACAAACACACACATACACACACGCCCATACACACACACACACATACACGCACACACATACACACACACACATATAAAAAGGTTAAACAAACCATGTAGCAGCAGCAGCAGTAGTATGGCAGTACATGCTGAATGGCTCTTTCTTATCCATAGTTCATTGTGTTACTACAGACGAGTGTGTGGAGAGCAGAGCTAATTGCAGACTGTGTAAAACACTTATTCTCACCTCCCGCGACAGCGAAATGACTCAGCGCGTTTTCATCGGTGTATACAGACAGTCCCGTACTCACAGTGCTGTCAGAGACAGAAAAGACAACCACAGAGGTCAGGAATGCACACGCCCACGCTCTGTACTCTAGAGGCTAAAGAGGACAGGAGACAGGACAAAAGAGGGCAGTACTGTACTGTAGCTCTCAGAGATAAAGCATGTGTTTTTGCGTGGAGCTCTTCATCTTAAGCACTCACTTGAAAACGGTGACAAACACCGCCACTCGCCAGCTCCACCTCCAGCCGTACCTCACGAACCCTCGGATGGCTGCGTTATGGGCCGAACGCTGGGGAGAGCAAATCGAAACGACACGCTAAGAGAAAACGCAGGTAACGCATGTGGGCTTTTGTTTATACGACCAGAGCGTTATCGCAGCGGGCCGCCGCGTCACGTCTAAAATAAAAGCCTTCCTCTCCTACCTTCCTGTGGCACAAACTGCTTCAAAACAGAAGCTTTCTGCTGTAGTCGTATAAAAGGGTCCCCACGTACTGACTCAGCCAAAGAGAACTTAACACGGAACTGTACAGTATTTCAGCGCATTGATTTTATTTCTATGTATTTCTCTAGTCAGAAAAGTGAGACACACCATTTGTTTAGGTCTGAGCTCACACAGTCACTCACACACACACACACACAAACACTCACACATACACACACACAAACACTTACCACTGCGTCCACCCGGCTCTGGTAGATCTCGGCCTGGCTGACCTGGATGTATCTCTGTCTGGCGTGTCGGGCGGCGGGCAAACCCCCGTAGAGTAAACCCGCGACAGCAGCTGTGAGCCCACTCTTCAGAATGTTCCTCAGCTCCTCTGGATAAACCTGCCTCTCTCTGCATACGGAGCATAGAGTTTCGTATGTAAATCACCTCCTCTGGATAAACCTGTCTCTCTCTGCATACGGAGCACAGAGTTTCGTATGTAAATCACCTCCTCTGGATAAACCTGCCTCTCTCTGCATACGGAGCACAGAGTTTCGTATGTAAATCACCTCCTCTGGATAAACCTGTCTCTCTCTGCATACGGAGCATAGAGTTTCATATGTAAATCACCTCCTCTGGATAAACCTGTCTCTCTCTGCATACGGAGCACAGAGTTTCGTATGTAAATCACCTCCTCTGGATAAACCTGCTGCTCTCTGCATACGGAGCATAGAGTTTCATATGTAAATCACCTCCTCTGGACACACCTGCCTCTGTCTGCATACGGAGCACAGAGTTTCATATGTAAATCACCTCCTCTAGATAAACCTGCCTCTCTCTGCATACACAGCCAATGCCAGAGATAATACTGGATTTTAGGCAAAAACCCTCGTTATGTATTCAGAAACCAGGGTGTGCAAGATGTAATTTAAACAGGACACATGGAAAAAAAGAAACACTGGTAATCTGATTCCCATATCTGCAGACAGGTGCACAGAACAGCATGTACTAAAGGCCTACATCCGATCTATATCCAGTCAAAGAACCTGCTCAAGATCTACACATAAGGTTGTCTCGAAGTGAATCAAAGCAATCACAATAGTTCTGTTTTTTTAACAAATCCAAAAGCCCTCATGGTCAGCTGAAAAATCAAATATGTAATAGTCAGTAAAAACTGACGGATGCTTTGACGGATCTGTTCAAACTCACCTAATGTCAAACACGTCTCTGAGGCGTTCCCAGCCTGTGTCTGGAAACTCGGGCTTGCCCCTGTTCTCAGGTAAAGGCACGGCGTGTGGTTGAGGAGGGACGCCGTCAGCCGCGTACACCCGCGGGAAGAACATAGAGGGAAGAGGAAGCCCGAAAAGACCCCTCAGTGGACTGACGTGAAGCCCTCTGAGAGAGGACGGCGAACTTGTCTCCCGACATGAGTGTGAGGGGGGAGGAGGAGACTGGGGAGGCATCGTGCTTCAGCAGAGTGTGATGATATCTGGGCAGAGAAAACGCAGCTATTTTAACACATACACAAGCATATAGGCCAATCTGAGAGATGTAATAATAAAGAAAAACACAGCATATGACATCCTCCAAAAAAAAAAAAATTAAACTATGGTTCCAGAAGGATCCATAAAACTGAAATGGCAAACCTGAGAATATACGTGACATGCAGATATTTTATCCTTAAAGACAACAATTCAGAAATGGCCTCTGACTGATCTGAAATCATGTGGTTGGCGGGCAGAGAGCCCTGTGAGCGAACTGGAACAATCTGCACAGAAACAGATCCGGGGTGAGACATTAGTCTTACTATTCCGCTGTGCGATTTAGTATGGTATGAGATAGGACTAAGTCCATTTTCACCGAGTGCCAACCTCTCGTGCGCTTACGTGGTGTCTACAGCATGAGCATTCGCGATGCGCCAGGTACAGTGTACATTAAATGAAAGATAGTACATAAACTGTCAATGTGTCATTTAATAATTGATCTAAGGTCAGTGCAAAACTTCCGACGGCTTAATGCCGCTTGTACAAGAAGCCGGTTAGCTGTCTGTCTTAAGTAAGCGCAGTACAGTGTTCACAAATTTGTGCTGTAAATCAGTTGGCTTCCACGTTCGAGCATTTATGAAAGCCTCAAGAACTTGGTCCTATTAAATACCTCTTCACACATTTTCAAACCAATCAGTAAAATCCTACTTAACAGTCAAACTGACATCTGACTTACCCACAGCCAGCCTATACTCCTTCACAAGCGTGGAGCAATGTCAACACGATTCGCTCCTGTTAGGGCACTCTACCTCCCCCTTCTGGTGGAGGACCACAAGTTAGTTACTCTATGTGAAGCCATCAAATACCGCAGAACAATTTCACGATCTTTGAATCATAAAGAGAAGACACTTCTTAAAAATCTTATTTATTGAACTCAAAGTCGTTGTCTTTTCCAGGTCACGAGATGAGCGGAATATCTTTTACAAAAATTATGGAAAACAGTTGTAAAAATGATTAAAAAAAACTGTCTTGGTGTACAACAAAGAAAAGCTGTCATTTCATTATTTGCTTTATAGGGTGAAATTGTGTGATTTTCCTCTATTTGGTCACCCATCTTAAATATCTGGACAAAACAAAAAACTCAGGGCACCACACAGAGTCAGTAATTACCACAACACAGGAATTAAAAAAAACAAACAAAAAAAAAAACTAATTACATAGAAAATGGCCTCTTGCTGATCTACAGTTAGAATACTAGAACATATTCAACATTTCAGTGACAAAGCGCCAATGTGGCCCATGCACTGTCATACCAGTGGTAAAAAAATTTGGCTGTGAATGAATGTAAGTTTTGAATGGCATAAATGTTGAAAACAAGACACGGGTTAAATTTGGCATTTTGAGGTAGAGGGGCTGATTTTGGTTCGTACTATATCTTTTTTTTTTACTGCCAGAAAATACAAACAAACAATGAACTGAGTGCCACTTTGTAGGAGGAAGAACAAAGAAATTGAAGAGGATTAATGACGTAATTTAATTCTCATGAGAAATTAATTATGCCTGACTTTTTTTTTTTTTAAACTATTACTTTAAATAAGACCAACAGAAGACTTCCTGACGCAAAACCCTTCAACCCTATATCCAGCCACTAAACCTTAAATGAACCGTTTCACCAGGCTCCCTGCCAAACTGAACCCATGTTCACATTCAGATGTGTTAAGTGGCACTTGAGTGTTGAATTTGACTAATCTATACACAAACAGTTCACACAGTTATACATCCAATGAGAAGCTTTTGTGATGAGGTCAGAGTTTGGTAGTGTTAAAGAGGCAGATGCATCACATGAACAGGAATTGGCAATGAGTTTTAACAGATGCAAAAAAAAAACCCCCCAAAAAAACCCACTACCATTAAACATTCTGAGGAACCTGTAGTTCCCCTGCTATCCAGTAGAGGGCAGTAGAGACAACAGATAAGTCTGTGCCAACTATTGTAACACTATTCCTAGGTCAGAACAAGGGCCTTCACATTGCAAAAAAAATAAAAAATACCTCACAGACTTGGTACTGAAATGAAAAACAAATTACTACATAACACATAGTGCGACTTGAATCGAGACACACTTAATCTCAATTTCAAACTAAACACAGATCAAGAATCCAGAACTTTCTCTAGGACGCAACACTAGGAATGTCTGTATACTGATGACGTGGCTGAAGCAACTCAAATGCAGAGGAGACAAGGAATCTTCCTATGAAAGCCTCTGTGACTGAAACAGGCTGTGGGAAATGGCAGTGGCAATAGAGGAGGGGGAAGAAAAAAAGAACCCCAAGCTGATTACGAAGCTAAATGATAATCCAATCTGTCGCAACTTGTGGATCATTAGAATAAAGGTCCAGCCATGCAACATAACATTCACTTAACCATATTCTTTTTTTTTTTTTTTTTTTCTTTTCCCCTTTGTGAAAAGAGAGACGCAGCGCTGAGAGAAGGAGGCTCACCCAGTTATGGACTAGGTCATTCTATTGAAACAGACGAATGAAGGAGTTCTTCCCCCAGAGAGCGAGAGAGAGAGAGAGAGAGAGAGAGAGACGGAGAGAGAAATTTCCAATCAAAGCTCAGTTCTGCTGGGTCTGTGGACGACCTGGTTATAGTTGGATTTCCGTTTTGGCTTGTACTTGAGCAGCAAGCTGAAGTCGGTGAGAAGTCTCTCCCAGTAACACGAGACGTCCTCCATGCGCAGGTGGTCCTGGATGAACCTCTGACCCCTGACAGGAGAGAGAGAGAGGTCACGCAGGTCATCCCACAGTCTGTGGCAGTCGGAGCGGAACAACCCCCCCAAAAAAAAAAAAAAAAAAAAAAAAGCGCCGCCCATAAACCAGATTAATACCACAAACTGATATGAAATGACCCCCGCACAGATCTGAATTATATAACTCAATTTGAACTAGACACAAATGGGTTTTTTTTTCTCTTTGTTTGTTTTAATCTTCTTACACATTTGCATATTGGGTTTATTTGGTTTTTACGAACTGGAATGTCAAAGACAAAAAACAAGAACAAAAAAAAAAGACCTTTGAGCAATGCTCTCTGCGATGTCATCGTTTTCCTTCACAAACTGCAGCAACTCTCTGACAAAAACAAACAAAGCAAAACAACAACAACAACACCGGCATAAATGTATTGTAAAAACATAAAACGTGAATAGTGAACAAGACAAGAGGACTAAACTCATCTATCAAACGGCATTTTAAGTAAATTCACTCACTGATGATGACCATAAATCCATCAGTGAGGATAAGAGGGGAGGGTTTGATTGACGGGGGTGGGGGGGCGGAGTGTTTGGGGTTACCTGAGGTCGGCCAGATCCTGTCGGACTGGGATGTAGTGAACCCAGGGCTTCAGCTGAGGATAGAAAAACTCTAACCACTCCTCCCCCACGTGAAAGACCAGAGAGCCGCAGAGAAAGAGATGCTTGAAGCGGAAACTCGCCGCCACTCCGCGAAAATTAAAAAGGTATCTGAGGATACAGAGGAAGAGAGAGAGAGGGGGGAGGGGGGCAGAGAGAGAGAGAGAGAGAGAGAGAGAGAGAAAGAGAGGGAAGGAGAGAGGAAAAGGGACAAAGGTGGGAATGAATTATTCTGTGGGAGATTAAAAAAAAAAAAAAAGTATAAACAAAGTAATTAAATGCATTCCGAAGGGAATACTGTAACATTCCAGCCTGGGGGAAAAAAGGTCCACGTATCAAATGTGGACGCCAAAATCTTTGCTTCATGAAGCAAATTTCTTAATATATTCCAGGCAACATATTCAAATCTTCTTTTTTAAAAGTCTAAAAATATAACAGCCTTTTTTTTTTTTTTTTAATGGTCTAATTTTTCCGATGACCTGAATACAGGTAGTGAAATACTTTGGTGAAGAAAAAGAAATATGCCAACCCTACGTGTACCAGCTGGCATTATTTACTTCAAAAAAGACAAACAAAAAAACCCCTAAAATAATAACAATTTTTTTTTTTTTTTAATAAATTGGATACACGTTCCCCATAGATGTCTACGCTCTTCCCCAGTCAGAGAAAGGTTCATAGGGCAGAGACAGATGTCAGAGAGAGAGAGAGAGAGAGAGAGAGACAGAAGGATCCGTACTTGTATTCACAGTGATCGACCAGCGGGATCTCTTTGGCAGGGGGACGACCCAACGTGTCCTGAGGAACAACAGCACAAAAATAAACGTCTTAAATCACGTCTGAACTTTTCCACACCAACAAGGCTTCTCCCCCCCCCCCCCCATTTCTCTAATTTATACATTTGTTTCCAACTTATTCCATTCGTACTAGTCTAGACCAGTCTGTTCATTTTCGTGTTTGAGCTGGCAGGAACCTGCTTTTACATCCATTCATTTATGAGGTTTGTACGTTTTTTGTGACTCACTCCTCTGGATAAAATACAAAATTCACAAATGAATATGTAAATGAAAGTATACATATTCATTCATCTCAGTAGACAGTAATACATGCTGAGTGGGATGGGCGGTTCCGGTGGGCGTGTCAGACCTTCTCAGATCTCCAGGCCTGATTCTTAGTGTACTCTGCATCCACCAGCGCTGGCTCCTCTCTGGACAGCAGGATGAGGGGGTCTCTCTCCGGACTGGTTCTGATCGGGAAACAGGGCAGGAAAGAGACGGGCTACATTCAAAAGGACAGTCCAACTTCACGGTGACATAAAAAGTCCGTCGGGGGCGCCCGGGGGGGGTTTTAGTAACATGTTAGCACTTCTTATGCTCAGTGTACAGACCTATTCTGACAAAAGGTTTCATTAAGTCTGGAATAAAACAACATGTTGAAGTCTCCAGTTCAAATATCTGTAGGCTGCTGCACCGTTACAGAACCAGGGACCAGGGATAACGCGCTGGTGCTGAAACGTCTTAAAACAAACCTGGACCCTCTGAAGAACCCTCTGGAGGTCTTCTTCTTCCACGGCCAACGAGCCGCCGACCTGCACAACGCACGAGCAGCAAAGAGAAGGAGAAAAGTGGTTTAAAAAGATTCACAAGTATCAGCAGTCTTTCCAACCATGAGGACAAAAGATACAAAAGGCACAGTAATGTGTTAGCATGGTCTCCTTTGTCTATGTGTGAGCAGGAATGTATGACTAACACTCAACACACACACACACACACACACACACAGTGTGTATTTTTATCACGGCATTATTTACAGATTTTTTCTAATACTGAAGTTTAAAGGATACAAAGAATAAATTAGTTAAATTGAGGTACCACACTGATCGTTATGATAGCATGTATGCATTACCGGTCTTACTATTTACATGCATTGCATCTGTCTCCACACAATGTTAAATCAGATGTCCTTTGTATAATGCAGGATTATGACTGTTAAACTGTGTCTATGCATTGCATCTGCCTCCACACAATGTTAAATCAGATGTCCTTTGTATAATGCAGGATTATGACTGTTAAACTGTGTCTATGTGGGAGAAACACACTTTCTCAAGTCCTCTCTCATGAGGTCCCAGCGGCCCAGTCCGGTCGGGTAAATGGGCCACACAGCAGGACCCCCCTCCCAGAACGTCCAGGCCGGGTACATAATGTCCTGGTAGTCAGAGGTCTGAGAACACACACACACACACACACACGCGCACATAATATAAGCACATGCAAGCTGAGCTCTTTACTTTACATTCATATTAAATGGTGGCTGCTCTGAGCACATTTAAGGGGAAAAACAAACAAACAGATGCTAGGCTGAGACAGACAACAACAACAACAACAACAACAACAACAGCAACAACAACAAACGCTATCATTATAATGCATAATTATAATAATAACAACACAAATACTCAACTCTGTTGAAATCTCACTGGATGAAAAGGACTGACTAAGCATATCCAGAGACAGTGCTGTAGTGCAGTGTTGTATCATACCTTACTGAAAGACAAGACAGGCAGCACTGGCTGAACCCACTCAGGGATCTGAGGATAGTCCCGCACATTAATCACCATCTCCATATCTGGCAATCTGTCAATCAGCCCAAGGATGAAGTGCTCCACTCCGCTGCATCTTCGCACAGAGAAACAGAGAGATTTTATTTTTTTTCGCTACTTAATCAGCATTGGCTCTTCAGGGCGTGAGGGAACTAGAAATATACGTCGAGAAAAGTGTGAGACACAATACGTATGTTCACTTTCAAAGAGTGTGAGGTCTGAGTTTACCTCGCAGGGAACATGCAGTTTTGATCTCTGTAAAGCTTGTGTGCTATAATCTGATAATGGGTTCCGACACCACGTCGCACTGTGCTACTCATTAACTCCTCCGATATCCCGCCTCTGAACGGAGCCAGGTCTTTCTTTAGGACACTAAAAAAAAAAAAAAGACACCGGTCGTCACTTATCCTTTAAAAGGCTTGATTCAAAACCATCTGTTCGTAAAACAACACGCTTTTGCAAAGAACTCATGAGGTTAGCCAGAATGGCGGTGGGACATGACCGTGCGTGCGTGATTCTTACTTGAGATGACAGCTGCAGTTTTGTTGGTCACATGGCTTGTAGTTCTGAGTGGCTTTTGTTATTTTATCCAGATATTTCTGCCAGCGGTTGCCTGTATGAGATGAACGTTACCGGGTTAAAAATCACTCTTGTAATCACCTATGACGAGCTGATCTTGGTCAAACCCTCTCCAACATCAAACTCCTGTGGCATCCAAATCAAAACCCCCGAGTAAGGTTTACTTATCTCTGTACAATAATAGCATTAACGTAGGTGAGAAACATCACATTTGAGAGTATGTCAGGCATGAGAATCATGACTGACATATTCAGAAGGAGTACAGGAGGAAAAACTTTCGAAGTGGAAGCCTCCTGGCTAATTAGTTGTACTTCACTACAAGTATTCTGCTAGCTTGCTGCATGTCATATACCGATTATTTCTTTGTTTCTGCAAGCCCATTGAACTTTTTAAACTCGAAAACACGTAAGCAACACCTTGATACTACAAACACCGCTATTAAATAGCGGAGTTCCACAACGACAACCACACCGGATACGAGAGTGTTGTCAGCTAGCTTGCTAAATTCTTGCTAGCTTATGAATGAAATCTAAGCCGTGTTCTAATTTTAAAACTGCACATCACAGTAAACAATCTAAACTGACATTTTTACGTGACAAATGCCTTAATTCATCCTCAATTTCGATTTGTGAGTCACCTTTTTCTGCAACTCCGAACTCTATCCCATTAAGCAGCAAAAGCGGCACCAGCAACCATAACGGTTCCATTTTCTCTGTGTCGTTTAGTCTTGACTGGCAAACTTTACGGCATCCTCGGGCATCTACTAGTGTGGTCTGGACATCAAAGGATCAGAAGATGAAAGTAGACTACGCAGTTTACTTTAACTTTCAATTTGCAGGCAAAAAAAAGGATTGTCCAAAAATGAACCGTGCAGAAAAGTAAACAAATACATAATCCCAGTACCACTGTACACTCGCAGGCGATTTACATATTTACCAAAATGATATTTATCAAAAACTCACGCTTCATATTTTAAAACTCATCAGTACATAATGAAATTCATATTTGAAATATGAATATTAAAAAAAAACAGGATCTGAATTTCTTCATTTATTAATATTCTCCAGAGCAGTCAATCAAGAGAGGGCCAAGCACATCAGGTTTGACCTCTGGTACAACCTGGTTTTCAGGACACAGAAAATAAGCATCAAATGAAAAGAAAAAAAAAGAGGTTCGCCGCAGGATGTCACGCTCCTGCAAACACCCCATTAAAACCCTCTGCACAAAACTCAAGTTCCCAGAAACCCACAGACGACCCAGCCAAGAGATACCGGCCGGTTCCCGCAGGGCGTGTACAGAGAGGGAAAGCGATGGGTTTGGACGGAGCGCACCGACTGGAGCACACCGGCCCAGACTCCAGCGAGTCCCCCATGCATCCTGCTCCAGCCCTGGGCACAGCTGAGAGAGAACAAGGATAGCAAGGCAGCGTGTGAAAGCCCTGAAAGTCAGACAGGAACGGAAAGGTTCTCACCCACGTACGTGACCCCACGGGACGTCCCTCCGAGGCCGTCTGAGGAGCCGAAGAGGCAGAGGAGAAATCACCTCCTCCTCCGGTACATCAGAGAAGATCAGAGACGTGTGCACCTCCACCTTCACGTCCTGAGGATGTCGGGGGAGGGGAAACAGATGGGGGTGGGGGTGGGGGGGGGGTGTATGAGTTACAGGCGTGGTCTACACAGCCTTACACCTGTGTCGCCACCTGCTCCCACTCAGCCGAATGACAAAACTTCACCTCCTCCGCCTGACAAATCAAATCTAACAGTCGTTTGTATTTGAATCAGTTCCATCCCCATTAATCACGTCTCCCAAATGACTGAATGCTAATGTAACGTAAACGCGTCTTTCTAAAGCTTTCCTGTCACATGTGTAAGTGTTCTGGCTTCGTCAGCAGCTGGGTTAAAGAGCTTGTGTTTTGTATTCTGCCATCTGTATAGTTTCCACTGTTTTGAAGGGCCCAACATAGATGAAAACAGGCACAAAATCGTTATATTCCACCAGTTCCTACGATTTTGGGTGTGAAAGAATGAACCTTGTATTATGTACAATAATAAAATAATAATGGATTGTACACTCTGTAGTGTTAGCTTACTGGCACATTTTTGTACTCAGGTACTGGAGTAAATATTTTTATTTATGTTATTTTTTATGCATTCTGAAACCTCCCCGTATAATATGAAAGTAATATATTTTTTTATTATTTTATATTCAACTTTGACTGAATTTACGGTCATCGAACCACACATTCTGGAAGCCAGTTCCATCTTTTGGACATGTCTGATTCTTTTAATTATCACCCTCCAATAGGATCCTCTGATACCCAAAATGTAAATTGAGATTAAGCATCATCAAATAATTTTGGGGTATTGTTTTGTCTGAAATATCCCAGAGAGGGCAGCAAAACACTGTGCTGCGTGAGATAACCCAGCCAAATAACATGGTCCTTAACCCTTAGATACAGAATGACCTTGAAGCCAGTCTGTTCAGCAATATTTATTTATCAGAGCCAAATCTTAATTTCTCCTCCAAGAAATGGTTCAGTCAACTCGTTCGAAGAAAGAACAATTCCTTTTTTTTTTTTTTACCTTTTTTTGAGAAAATACAAAGTTTTCAACTCTACCCCAAGTATCTGGCGGGAGGGGGGGGGGGACAGATTCTGTTTGTTCAGTCTTCCATTTGCAATTATTTGGTTCCCTTTCCCCCCCCCCAACTACCATTTTTTTCAGGAATGTTTTATCATGCACAATCATGCCAGGGAGACAGTCACTTCTCGGCAGGCAGATCACTGCAAATCTTTATCACATAGGAGGCACTTGTCGCCGAAAGAACTTGCGAGCGAACATGTTCCCGCCACGCGTAAGAAAGCAACTTGAAAGCTGCTTCAGCTTTTTGTGCTCCTGTGATTGCAGTGACAGAGAGGAGTGGATCTGTAAGGGAGGAAGGCCAGACCTGGGTTTAGCGAAGATGTCACCAGTGACAGCATCATAAAAGATCACAGGCTGCGGCCTTATGCTTGAGATGCATGAACCTTATGTGCAAGACCCATAGCCACATCCTTTGCTCCACGTATGAAGAGACAGTGAACCACAACAAAGATACAAAGTTTATGTGTGTGTGTGTGTGTGTGCACGAGAGAGAGAGAGAGAGAGAGAGAGAGAGAGAGAGAGAGAGAGAGAGAGAGAGGATGTGAGGGAGAGTGCGCATGTGCCAGAGAGAGACAGAGAGAGAGAGAGAGAGAGAGAGGAGGTGTAGGTCATATTTGTGCAGGTGAAATGAGGCTATGTTTGTGTGAAACAGTCTAACAATAGCGGTCTCATCTTATGTCAGTACGTGTGTGCGTGTGTGTGTGTGTGTGTTGATCTCCTGCCAAACATAAACAGTCCGTCAATCAGAAAAGGTATGAGTACGAGCAGCATCTCGGCACTCAATCATTGGATGAATGTGAAGTTTGATCTGAAGATCAATTAGTCAGTGTGAACTACTCAGGGAGCATCACTCAGCTGTCTGTCCTGAAACATGAGGTCGTGGTCAGGGAGACAAGATCTTTGAACATGTTCAAAACTACATTTTTACACTGATACCACAGGTTAGGATTACAAAAGAGCTGGAAGCTTTGTGCATTTGTTGTATTTGGTGCGAGAGTTTTCGCATTAAAACGGTTAACGCTTTTATTAAGACTTCGCGTCAGCACACTCACTTCAGCATACATATCACAGATCACGTGTATTTTTCAGACAAGAGAATATTTATTTACAATGAACGAATCCTCACAACAGAACATTTCGTATGTATGTTTTAAGCCACACCTATAGTTAGCCGGTCCGACAAAGACTAATATCATTCTTTTGACATGACGCATCCTAATTAACAGGTTTATGGAACTACCGGTATTATACGTTGCATTAGCCTGGCAGACACTCTGTTGATTAAATGTTTCTTTGCACCTTTTAAGACACATTGTACTCCTCGGCCAGCATAAGATCTTTTGCTAGGGAAGAGTCTCACGACGTTTTTTGAAAAGAAGTGTTGAAAAAGAAGATTTACCTTCCTAAAATTAGTCGTCATGTCATTATAGTGGATATCACCTGCTTGTGCCCGCCCTTTTACAGCAAGAGGAATAAAGGATTGGTCGAGTCTGACATCATTCAGAACTATTTTTCATTTACATGTAATGTTATTGGTCATCTTTAATGTCTATCAAAGTTTCCTGTTCGTACCAGCCGGGCGTTTCACCTCCTAGATTTTAAAACGCCAACACACCTTTTGTATACGTACCCTTATTAATGAATGATGCAGTTTAAAGCTTAATCTGTAATGGCTATACATCGACCGTTAAAATAATAGATTTTTCTGTCTTTTTCACTTGGAGATGTTACCCACAGTGCCCAGTAGGCGGTGATGTGGGCGGCGCAATCTTTCGTAGGCGTCGCCTCCAGGTCTCCTTGAGGAAGCTCGATCTGACAGCCCGTTTTTTTTCCTTCTAATTGACCATCAGCGTCTAAGCATGGCTTGACCACGTAATTTTTATCCAGTTTTTCCATATCGTTTTGCATATTTAAAACGCGAAAAGCTCTTAAACGAATACCAGTCTAATGGTTGATAATTGAAGGAATGACAAGATCCACGAGTCTGCTGGAACCGCTGCGATAATGGGACGGACATTCAGGTAGGTATTTATTATTTCTTCTCTTAGTTTATCGCTTATTATTTCGGCAGTGATGTATATACGTTCCATGCTATTGCTGTATTGTTTTAGCTTTGCAGAAAATAGTAACGTACAGGCGATTCGGCCTCGAACAAAGCCGCCAGATTCCAGCGCATCACAGTCATATTCACATCATCTTGGCTGAGCGGCAGCGGTTCTCTGACTGCTCCATCTCTGCCCCTTCAGCCCACCGTAAATAGCTTGGTACACAAAAACGCTTATCCGATCGCTTCATCCTGCGAAAAAAATCCGACAGCATATGATATCAGTTTAATAACAGAGCGGCTTTAATCTGCTCTTTTCAGAATTACCTTACACGCGCAACCATGTTCAAACAGAACTCGGCCTCAATTTGATCGCGTTATACAATCATAACAATATGTAGCAGCTGTCCGCCGTTTTGAATGTATAGGTTTATTTAAGACATAGGCTATTTGTCAACACAAATGTGTTCCAACTTGACTTGTCGAACTGGACGGTCTCTTCAGCAAATTTGTGTTGTACCGGTAACGTTTGTGTCAGCAGTTCGGAGGAAACGCTACGGTAAGATAGTGTGTCAGTGAAATGCATCCTAATTTAGTGTTGGCATACACTCTCTGTGTTGATAGCCTCTCATCTTCATACGGCTTATGTCAAATAATAAAACACGAACAGGTTACGATCAGTTGTCATTCGGGAAGCTTTGAAATGCTTTTGTTTGTGGTCACAGATTACAGGTAACAGTAAAAAAAAAAAAAAAAAGACCGACGCGAGGTACCTTAACAGGATGCTAGGCCACCGAGAACTGACTAAACTACTTTAGTACGTGTGGGCATAGAGTCTGCACGTGCCAGGGGCTCTCCTGGAGCGATATGACACCTCTACTCCGTGAGAAATTCCATCATTTGGTGTTTTGTTGACGGTAAGGAAAACATTGTCGCTGTCAGCTGTCCAGAATCTCCCCGTTAGTGTTTGATTAGGTCGAGATGTGCTGACCGAAATGGTGGCAGTGACGTATGATTGCCATTGTTTTCACGCTCTTTAAAGTGTTCATTTAACCCTCGTTCTCAGACGATCGGTGAACTGTCATCCTGGCAGAGACTGCTGAAGTGCTTTACTATAGGTGCTCGCCCAGAACGGCATTGTATGCATTGACATCTACTTTGCTTTCCAAGAGGTTGACTGGACCTAAACCAGGATTGGAGAATGCACACGGCACCATAACAGCAAAAATGCCTAAATCAATCAGCGTGTGGGGAGACAAGCACCCAGGCCTGTAGATTTCTCTAGGCATTTGCCACACATGTACTCATGGGATGGCTGAGAACAGGGCAAAGGATGACCAAACTGACCACGAAAATGTTTTCACGCTGCAAATTAGGCTATTGCACATCTCTTTGCTCCACTACGTTCTGAAATCTGCATTTTTAGGTGTAATAAGACATTTATGCTGTGAAACTCAACCATTTTAATCCTGTCTGTGAAGTCCTTAGCAGACCATTTTTAATGAAACTGCCTGCTCACACACTAGACCAGATATTTGCAGTCAGCTGACTCCTAGAGTTGCCTATCTGTCTGGACTTTCATCTCGAACTAATGCAGAGACATCACGGTTAAGGAGGGTGCAACTTAAACCTTAACCGATAACAGCTGAACATGTCTTTCTCACAGACATCCTTGCCAAACGTCACCTTAGACACTGTTCCTCGGTAAACGTCAGTAAATTGGGGTAATCCCCTTTACCGAAGCTTCAGCCAAATGTGGACCAATACTCACCGTGTTCTCCTCCACTGGAAACCAGTGTGACGGAGCTTCTGGACCTGCTCAGTATTTTCATACATGGCCCTGTGCATGATGGGATGTCAGTGGCATGATTAACTCAGAAACCACACTCAAAGGGTAGCACCTGTTTTCAGTATACTGTTTTAACCTTCATTTACTCATATTTCCTTTGTTTTGGCAGTGACCTGCATGTCTCTGTCAGCAAATATGTCATATTGGCTCTCTCATGGGAACTGACATGTGCTTCCCATAAACGACGGTGGTTCTAGCTGAGTCAAAGTGAATGAAAAAAAAGGGGATCCCCTTTGTCAGCCATCTTTAAGAGAGTATCCACAATCGTGTATGTTCCTTCCTTTTAATTTTCACTCAGGGGTTAATAAATGAGCTTAATTATCGAGGCTCTGTGCTCGTGATAATAATAGACAGGCTAACTACTTGTTTTGGCTGGTAGGGAGGCCATTTCTGTTCAAGCCATCACTGCTTAATGAATAGTCTCTGATTAGATGTTGACACTTTGCTTTTTTTTTCTGGGGGTTCTTACGTAATAATTGCATTAGCATAAAATAGGAACCTCATTCTTGATATAGGCCTACAATCGCATCAACTGACCTGATAGGAGTAATTTCATCATCCTATCTAAGTGAATCCATTTCACAGCACCCTGTCTGATTGCCAGGAAAGATGACTCCTTCGGAATGGGGGGGGGGGGGTTGAGACGCTTTCCGTCACTCCATAATCTGCTGTCCTTCAGTCCTGTCTCGCGCCTTACTCCCCGTGGATGGTAATCTGACGTGTCTGGATGGTGGAGGGGGGAAAAAAAAAAAAGGACAGCCATCTCACCTAACCAGTTATTTTATACCGTAGTGTTTTATGCTACTCTTGTCTGATTTCGCCTTTCGGTTCACTTAGTAGATAATAACCTGGGTTAGGAAAGAGAAAGCAGTTTACAGGCATAGAGACAAAGTAGAATTTGCCCCACGAGTATCCCAAACTCACTTCAGCCCGGTCATTACCTGTGGTTAGTGTAATGAATGCCGTTTCAGGACTGAGATACGATACGACAGCTTTATGTTTATGGTTTCTCGAATAGCCGAAAAAGCGACCGCTTTCTGCTCTTCGAACAGTGGTGCTGGATTAAAACTATGTGCGGTGCCGACAAACAGACATTAAATTGCACTTTGTTATAAATGCTCATCTAAAAAGCTAGCACATTGCCGTCGCAAAATAAGAGACAATTATAAAGACACTCCATACTTCTGAACCTTTATCTCACATCTGTAGTGATATTAAGTTGATGATAGCAAGGTTGAAAGAAAGAATTGTAAAAGCTCCTGGCGTGAGGATAAACAGTTTCCCCGCTGCACATTGGAACTAGCGGTACAGTACACTAGCTCTTCAAATGCTGAGGGTTTCAATATGAGTAGTGTTAAGGGAATCTCTCTCTCTCTCTCTGTTTTTCTGTTTGGCCTCTAGCAACAGTGGCGGCTTCGTGCTGCTTTGCTTCGCCATGTGTTGTATGAGTGATCGCTAACATCGCACTGACCTTGCATCCCGTGCTTCTGCGCCTTTCAGCTCTCCTCTCCTCCGACCCCTTCAGCTGTTGTTGTTTTCGTTTTTCCTCTAATACAGTACAGTCGTTTGTTCTATTTGAGAAACAATTTTACAATCGACGCTCTTTTCTGTACGGTCTGAGTCATGATGGGAATAGCATACAGTAAACGGGCCTCTGAAACAGTCTCCTGTTTTGACGGTTTTAGATACTACCCCCCCCTCCATTTAAATATTGTACAGTTGCATTTATTTTTTGCATTACAGGGACAGATTACGTCTCACATTTCCAGACATACGAAGTTGACTCATCCTTACTTCGCGGTTTTCTGGGAAGGGCATTTCTGTCGTTATAGAGTCACTAGGGTGGAGACTGGATTAGTTTTTGTTCAGGCCCCGGGGAAAGGCGTTGCATTCTGTTGACCTGAACGGACATGGAATACAGGCCTGGGAAGTGTCACAGTATTTCTGTGCCTTTCTGATGTTTTAGCATGTGTGACATATTGTATTACGTTGTATTACATAATCATTACACATTAGATTGATAGGTGACACTGCCTATTGTGGGCCCGTTTGTTCCTTGTCATTGTTATGGTTAGTTTGTGTGTGTGTGTATTTGTGTGTTAAAGGTGTGTGTGTGTGTGTGTGTCCTGGAAATCATAGACAATCTCTCTAAGAGAATGTTACTCCACAAATCTCTTGTCTGTTTTATTTTTAAACCTAGTGCAAGGGAGTCCTCTCTCTCTCTCTCTCTCTCTCTCTGTCTGCCTCTCCCTCTGTCTGTCTGTCCCTCTCTCTGTCTGTCTGTCTCTCTCTCTCTCTGTTTCTTTGTTTTTTCTCCCTTCCATCCCAAATCTATAATTAACATGCAAAATTCTGTTTAACCCTGGGGGAAAAACACGAGCCAACTGAAATTCTGATGATACCAGAATACTTGACAAAAAAAATTAACCATATTTAGATTTCCCCACGATGTATGCAAATCCAAGCAGGACCAGGGGAATAGAACAAGAATGCGCTTCACAGGTTGCACATAGATGCATTGGTTTGTTTGAACTTTATAAACAGCCCTTTAAGGCCTTGCCTCTTTGCATAAAATACTCAGGTGGTTAAACCCCATTTTATGCGTTAGACATGTACCACATCTTTTGACAGCGAAATTAATATGCTGCTCTTCCATTTTAATGACTCCTTAGATGTGTTCACGACCCATTCATTGAGACTATTGCCCAGTGATGTTGTCAGAGAGAGAGAGAGAGAGGGAACATCTGCTATTCACAAAAGACAGACAGGCCAATTAACCCCGACGAAAGTGTGTAACGATCTTTTTGAATCAGCAGAAGAGGGTCAAACTCTTATTAGCATTTGTATAACTGAGGTTCTGTACCACAGCAACAGACTGAGGGAATACAGGCATTCTGGAATCATTCTAAATATGATGTCACTCTCCCCATCAATTATGATGTCATAGAAGTGGTGCAGCTTTTACTTTTATTGTCAGAAGGAATGAAAGGTAGAACGTCACAAATGTTTTTGTTAAGTGACTGAATATATTTATAAAAACGTGGGCTTTAAATGAACGATCCAAATGTTTAAAAATTTGAAAAACTACCAAGATATATTTACTCCGTAGGGTGTTGAACTTCCACCGTTTTGACCGACCGGGCTGTTAGCTCTCCTGTATTAGCATTTCTGGTCTCTGCTTTGCAAATAGGCCTCGGGACCCAACATATGCCTTGTGTCTGATGTTGCTGAGAAACATGAGTATGGCTTGTAGGTTTAGAGGTCAAGACTTAAGATTTAGACACACGCATGCACACACACACACGCGCACACACACACACACACACACACACACACACACACACACACACACACACACACATATATATATATACAGGGATTGGGAGACTTTGACTGACAATCAGAGAAGGTACAATAGCTCTGTGTGTCCTTTAGAGTGTTTTAGCCAGAGAGTGAGAGAGAGAGAGATGCACTGAGGCATACACACAATGCCATTATTGTGACTGGAGACTGGGACTCTCTCTCTCACACACACACACACACACACACACACACATACACACACAAACAACACACACCGTGCAATCTCCAGGTCCCTCAGGATTTATTTCTGTGAGTAGCTGCTTCTCTCTCTCTCTCTCTCTCTCTCTCTCTCTCTCTCTTCCTCTCTCTCTCTCGCACTCTCATTAAACTAAAGCTGATTTGGAGTAGCCATCTTTCTGTCCTGTCACACAGAGGTAGAAGAATCATTAGTGCTGATTTGTATTCAGTCTATCTTACACAGTTAGGACTCAGAAATGACATGCTTTTAGAAAACACTTGTGCCTTGTTCTTGCTCTGGGGTCAGTTTCTCCTCCCCAGTAGTTTTAAATCTAAGGAAAGAGATTAATGGAGAGCAATTTAGCATAACTGATCCCAGGTCAGTTGTTTAGGAACCCATAAAATCTCTGTCCAGTGTCTGTACACGTGTCCTTTGGAAAGCACATTCCCATAATGTGTCCTTATTCAGGAGGTTCATTTCTGATCACACAGTTTGATCAAACACTGTAATAAATGCTGTCATACTTTAAATCTTCGAGCGTTGTTCTGTAACATACAATTCAATGCCCTGTTGTTCTTTCTTTTCTCTCTCTTTCTCTCTGTCTCTCTCTCTCCCTGTCTCTTATTTTGAAGAGTTAAATGCGTGAGTTTGGACCGTGGGGATTATTCTGGGTTTGTTGGAGCCGGTGCTGGAATGATAGGGGATTGGTTTCATGTGCTGTTTAATGAGCCTTTTGATTGGGCTGAGGATTTGAATGAATACTCTCCTTGTCCATCATATATGTGTTTTCTCTACTCAAACTGTTTTCTTCTGGCCTCTTATTTTTACACACAGGCTTATTGCTCTCTCTCTCTCTCTCTCTCTCTCTCTCTCTCTCTCTCTCTCTCTCTCTCTCTCTCTCTCTCTCTCTCCCTTTGGCATTAGTGAGGTGTCTCGAGGGAGAGTATATGTATATGTATGAAAGATGAGAGAGAGAGAGAATATTGCTGTGTTTTGTAGGAGGATCATGTTATGTCGTTGTTGTGTACTGAGCAACACACAGGCTGGGTTGTCACATCTGTGTCCACTGTTGGTTTTGTTTTTAATCTTTAATGGACAAGTCGGGTCTAGTTTACTTCCCCAATACATCGCACTGCCTGTACTAACCAGGCCCTATGAAAGAACACACACACACACACTTATTCTGTCCTGTCTACATAACCAGGCCCTGTCAAAGAACACACACACACACACACACACACACAATTACTGTGTCCTGTCTACACATTGCGGATCCCTCTCTCAGTGTCACTATATGTCTGTCTCTCTGACAGGGAACCTGGGAATCTGCTCTGCCCACCGTACTCGTGTGTGTGTGTGTGTGTGTCACACTGCATAATCTGCCCTGGCACTCCACAGCCAAATACCACACTCTGACAGTGGATATCTGCTCACACACACACACACACACACACACACACACACACGCACACACACATGCTCACGCACACACATACACACGCGCACACACACGCTCACACACACACACGCATGCACAGAGCGTTATTATTATTAGCAGTAGTATTGCTGCTGTTATCAGAAAATGAGATTTCACGGTTTAAGCATTGGCTAAGTGTGTGACATTCATGGCTGTGAAATTGCTGGTGTTCTGCCACAGAGAAAACAAACCAACAAACTAATGCATTATTAATGATCAACTAATTCCCACACTAAATTTCCAGTGAAATTTCAAGGAAATTACAGGACCCTAAAAGCACTTCTCAGAACACCATCTGCTTTTATTGTTTTATTTCTATATTTTTGAAAATATCTTTTCTTTTTTTGTTGTTCTTCCTTTTGAAAATAACTATCTTGAGGGGGTAAAACGTCAGAATCTTATTTCATGTCTTTGCCGTGGCAGGTTCGTAACAGTTCCTATCAAAATATCATCGTTTAAGTCGTACGTAAAGAAACATATTCCAAGTTTGCGGTATATTTATATAAAACGTACCACAATGTGCGTGTTTCACGTCCTGAAATGGATTTGTAGAATGTATATTTTGGAGTGTGTTTTCTTACGTTCAGGTGATGTGTTAACACAGGCGCTTAACACAGTCAGAACAGTCAGGACTTGGCTCACTCTTTCTGGAGAGTGTTCAAAAATGTGGTTACAGAGCTTGAATTGCAGCCTGTCCTGCGAGTAGCCCAAGCTAATGAGGGAATATCTAAAGTAATTAAGCCTCCAATCAGAGCCTCCGTGGAAGGGTTTGAAAGTGGTTTGTGTGGGTGTTTTGAACCATGAATGCTAAGGATTTCGTTTTAAAATGGCCTCTCTTCTCTTCTCTTCTCTTCTCTTCTCTTCTCTTCTCTTCTCTTCTCTTCTCTTCTCTTCCCTGCAGTCGCATTTAATCTACCCAGCGGAACATTCCGGATAAAGTGTACGTGACCTGGGCACACGTATTGACCGCCTGCCCCCCCCCCGCCCCAGTCCTTCGGTGACCTTTTGACCCCCTTCTCCCGCCACCATGTCCAGTCCAAACAGCAGCCCGGAGCGAGAAGGTGGAGTCCCAGGGGTGGGGCAGATGGAGGGTCTCTCCTCCCCCCCTGGTCTGGAGACTGACCCCACCTCCACGGGCAGCCCCGTCCTGAGCCCGGACTCCTCTTCCCACGACGCCGTGCAGTCAGCGCCCGCCGTCTCTCCCGCCGACTCTGAGAACCTGAGTCCGGACGAGCTGGAGCTGCTCGCCAAGCTGGAGGAGCAGAACAGGTGATACACACAAAATATACACAAATAGACATTTTGACCTGAGTGAACAACGAAATCAGTGAGAAACACATTTTCACAGACAGGCAGGCACACACACACACACACACACATACACATACACATCCTTGTATTGTTTTACCTGGTATAAAACAGAGCCAGTGAGACAAACACACACACACACACACACACACACCTATCTCCTAACTATCAGGATACACACACACACACACAGGTCAGTAGATACTGAGATAGTGAGAAGTTGCCATGTTTTGCCTGCTCCTGTGACAAAGTTAAATGTTTATCAATGTATAGAGTTCATTCAAAGTTCTCATTTTCCCTGGATGATTGAGATGACGTATGAAAACCCGAAGGCAGAAGCATAAATCAATGCAGGTGAAACACGTTTGATAAATGAATCTGTGTTTGATTGATGATGTCTTATTGATTGTTTTGAGAGAAGTTCTCGGTGGCTTGCAGCAAAGGTGCTGAGCAGCCATTTGATTGGCTGAAACCTCTATTCCAACACTCTGCTGTCCCTGTTGGCTTGCTGTCGCATCTGCAACTCTTTTGCATTGTCTTGTGTGTGTGTGTGTGTGTATGTGTGTAAGTGTGTGTGTGTGTGTGTGTATGTGTGTGTGTGTAAGTCTGTTTGTGCGTGTGTGTGTGTTTGTGCGTGTGTGTGTGTATGTGTGTGTGTATGTGTGTGTGTGTAAGTCTGTTTGTGCGTGTGTGTGTGTTTGTGCATGTGTGTGTGTGTGTATGTGTGTAAGTGTGTGTGTGTGTGTGTGTATGTGTGTGTGTGTGTGTGTATGTGTGTGTGTGTAAGTCTGTTTGTGCGTGTGTGTGTGTTTGTGCATGTGTGTGTGTGTGTATGTGTGTGTGTATGTATGTTTGTGCGTGTGTGTGTGTGTTTATGCGTGTGTGTTTGTGTGTGTGTGTGTGTGTGTGTGTGTGTGAGAGAGAGAGGGACTTTTCCCTCTGCAGAGTGCATAGCCTGCTGCAGATAGAGAGTGCATGTTTGCATGTGTAGAGGTTTCAGTTGCAGCTTTGTAATCAGGCAAGTGTGTGTGTGTGTGTGTGTGTGTGTGTGTGGGTGGGCGTGTGTGTGTCTTCCTATGGTTAATTATCTGATTTTTTTGACCTGGAGATGACCCGATATGTAACGTTCCTCTAATTTCGCTCTCCTCTGTATGTTGCAGTGGATTTCTAACTGTTTTCTACTATCACCTATTTGGAATGGTTGCTTGGTGACCAGTCTAGCAACTGTTGCCGCATTGACATCTGTCTCTAATGAGATATTTTGATTGGATAGCTATAAATATAAGCAAACATAATTCACATAATGAACATAATCGAGTCGTAACCTCTTCAGAACTTCCTCAAACAGACTTTCACCATCACACACCCTCACATACTCACACCTTCATGTGTGAAGTTTAACGTAGTTGCACTTGCTACCGCACATACATACACACTGACCCACCCAGACACACACAGTTTATAACAGACAAACTTAGGCCCATACATACATACACACTGACCCGTCCAGACACACACAGTTTATAACAGACAGACTTAGGCCCATACATACATACACACTGACCCACCCAGACACACACAGTTTATAACAGACAGACTTAGGCCCATACATACATACACACTGACCCACCCAGACACACACAGTTTATAACAGACAGACTTAGGCCCATACATACATACACACTGACCCATCCAGACACACACAGTTTATAACAGACAGACTTAGGCCCATACATACATACACACTGACCCATCCAGACACACACAGTTTATAACAGACAGACTTAGGCCCATACATACATACACACTGACCCATCCAGACACACACAGTTTATAACAGACAGACTTAGGCCCATACATACATACACACTGACCCATCCAGACACACACAGTTTATAACAGACAGACTTAGGCCCATACATACATACACACTGACCCACCCAGACACACAGTTTATAACAGACAGACTTAGGCCCATACATACATACACACTGACCCACCCAGACACACACAGTTTATAACAGACAGACTTAGGCCCATACATACATACACACTGACCCACCCAGACACACAGTTTATAACAGACAGACTTAGGCCCATACATACATACACACTGACCCATCCAGACACACACAGTTTATAACAGACAGACTTAGGCCCATACATACATACACACTGACCCATCCAGACACACACAGTTTATAACAGACAGACTTAGGCCCATACATACATACACACTGACCCATCCAGACACACACAGTTTATAACAGACAGACTTAGGCCCAACCATGTATGTCCATGTTTACAGATACATTTGCTTTCACATTACAAATGCATACAGTTTCACACTGTCTCATCACACACACACACACACTCACACACACTCACACTCACACACTCACACTCTCTTTTCCCTACAACAACACTAAATCTCCTCTGTGACCAATGACAACACACACACACTGTTGCTATCTCTCCAATGACTGGGATCCAACACACACACACACACACACACACACACACACACACACGTACACACACGTACACACTCCTTACTACAACAGTGCCTCTTCTAACAACAATACCCACTCTCTCTGTCCTTCTGACCTCCTTTCTTCTGCCTTTTGCCTCTGTGTGTGTGTTTGTGCGTGTGTGTGTGTGTGTGTGTGCATGTGTGTAGGTTATTGGAGGCAGACTCTAAGTCCATGCGCTCCATGAGTGGCTCCAGGAGGAACAGCGGCTCCTCTTTAGTGTCCAGCTCCTCCGCCTCCTCGAACCTGTCCCACCTGGAGGAGGACACCTGGATCCTGTGGGGACGCATCGTCAACGAGTGGGACGAATGGAAACGGAAGAAAGACAAACTGCTTAAGGTAGAGAGACATGAGACACACAGACAGAGAGAGACAGAGAGAGAGAGACATGAGACACACAGACAGAGAGAGACATGAGACACACAGACAGACAGAGAGAGAGAGACATGAGACACACAGACAGAGAGAGAGAGACATGAGACACACAGACAGACAGAGAGAGAGACATGAGACACACAGACAGAGAGAGAGACATGAGACACACAGACAGAGAGAGAGAGACATGAGACACACAGACAGACAGAGAGAGACATGAGACACACAGACAGACAGAGAGAGAGAGACATGAGACACACAGACAGAGAGAGAGAGAGAGAGAGAGAGACATGAGACACACAGACAGAGAGAGAGAGAGACATGAGACACACAGACAGAGAGAGAGAGACATGAGACACACAGACAGACAGAGAGAGAGAGACATGAGACACACAGACAGAGAGAGAGAGAGACAGACATGAGACACACAGACAGACAGAAAGAGAGACATGAGACACACAGACAGAGAGAGAGAGAGAGAGAGAGAGAGAGAGAGAGAGAGAGAGAAACATGAGACACACAGACAGAGAGAGAGACAGAGAGAGAGAGAGAGAGAGAGAGAGACAGATAGACAGAGACAAAGACAGAGAGAGAGAGGGACAGAGAGAGAGAGAGACAGACAGACAGAGACAAAGACAGAGAAAGAGAGAGAGAGAGAGACAGAGACAGAGAGAGAGACAGATAAACAGAGACAAAGACAGAGAGAGAAAGACATGAGACACACAGACAGAGAGAGAGACAGACATGAGACACACAGACAGACAGAGAGAGAGACATGAGACACACAGACAGAGAGAGAGAGAGAGAGAGAGAGAGAGAGACATGAGACACACAGACAGAGAGAGAGACAGAGAGAGAGAGAGAGAGAGAGACAGATAGACAGAGACAAAGACAGAGAGAGAGAGGGACAGAGAGAGAGAGAGACAGACAGACAGAGACAAAGACAGAGAAAGAGAGAGAGAGAGAGAGACAGAGACAGAGAGAGAGACAGATAGACAGAGACAAAGACAGAGAGAGAGAGAGAGAGACAGACAGACAGAGACAAAGACAGAGAAAGAGAGAGAGAGAGAATGAGAGACAGAGAGAGAGAGAGAGAGAGGAAGGAGCCAGGTTCAAAGACATTTTCCTTTATTGCCCTCATCCTTTCATTAGTGTATATTGTGCCAAGTTAGGGTTGTCTAGATGCATTTAATTAGCTCTCAGATGTGATATGATTCATGGGACCATGTAGCTGTTGTGCTAAGAGTTAAGCTAAAGCCAGTTCAGCTTCACTCTGTAATAAAGAGTTGTATGATCAGTGTGATTCTGCTATGACTATGGGAGTATAATGTAAAATGTGAAATGTAAACGGGCAGCTGTGGTCTAGACAACCAGGCCTGTGACCGGAGGGTCGCCGGTTCGATTCCCCAGACCGGCATCTGCTCCTGCATCTGGTGTGTGTTCACTACTGGTGTGTTGGATTCGTTAAATGCAGAGGACAAGCTCAGTGTTCACTGTTCAAGCTCATGCAATATGTACTTGAGCCTTTTGGGAAATGTTCCTCATACATCTGTCATGTCTCCATTCTGTTTAGGACAACCCCTGAGTTTATATTACCGCCAAAACACAAAGAGGGGTAGAGAGAGATTCATAGTTGCACCTAAAATTGGTATTGATCAAAGGCTTTAGTCATGGTTATACGTGTTATATTTAGACATCATTTATGGCATTGATTATGTGTGAGGATTAGAACACGCCTCATTGCCTTGAAAGATTCAGGCAGGTTTTCTAGATCATTCTACAAGCAATATTATAGCTCTGTGTAGTTTGAGATGTGTGTCATGAGCAGTAAACAGAGGGAGAGAGAGAATGGGTGAAAATGAAAGAAGGGAAAGAAGGTAAGAGGTAAGGACAGAGGGAGGAAGAGAAAGAAGAGAGAGAGAGAGAAACGCTTTGTCACCGTCACGGGTTCTAATGGTTGTAATACATTTAGTTCATTATGCTTTTTTTCCTGTGCTTGTCAAATGCCTTTTGGGGGACGCCGAGTGTGTAACAATCAGTTTAATAACAGCTTGTCTTGATGAAACAAGACATGTATTTTCTGCTCAAGTAAAGACAGACAGACAGACAGACAGATAGACAGACAGACAGGGCTAACAACAAGCTGCAACAATGGTTCCCGGAGAAAACTGAACGGAATAAAATCACAAATGCGCACATTCACAACGGCTTTATCGAAATATAAAAACGCGAAGAGTCGTCGTGACGTAACGAAGCAGTAGGCTCTGGCCTTGTTTTGCATGGAGTTTATTGTTGTTGTTGTCGTTGGTTTTTTTTTTGGGTTGTTTATATGACAGAGAGATGCTGATGTGATTCATATGCGTAGCGTGAATGACGCCAAAGGACGAGAATCGACGAGACGAGGTCGGCTCGTCCACTTTGACCTTGCTGCTCTCTCGGCTCGTCCACTTTGACCTTGCTGCTCTCTCTCGGCTCGTCCACTTTGACCTTGCTGCTCTCTCTCTGTTTTCAGTTGATCCTGCTCTTCCGCAGGCTACTGGCATGAGAGTTTAAAAAAAAAAAAAAAAAAAAAGTAACAAAAAAACAACAACAGATGCAGCTTAAAATGTGAAGGCAAACAGCTGCGTAGCCTTCCCAAGCTCTCTGTAGAGCTCTCTATCCAGTGCGGAGAAATTGATACAAGTTGACGATTTTATTTGAAGCGTAATGTATTTGATATCCTGTTTGAATCTCTTCTCTTCTCTTCTCTTCTCTTCTCTTCTCTTCTCTTCTCTTCTCTTCTCCTCTCCTCTCCTCTCCTCTCCTCTTCTCTTCTCTTCTCTTCTCTTCTCTTCTCTTCTCCTCTCTTCTCTTCTCTTCTCTTCTCTTCTCTTCTCTTCTCTTCTCCTCTCTTCTCTTCTCTTCTCTTCTCTTCTCTTCTCTTCTCCTCTCTTTTCTTGTCTCCTCTTCTCTTCTCTTATCTTCTCTTCTCTCTTATTTTAATCCTTCCTATCCTCTCTTTCCCTTTTCAAACTCTATTTTTTTCCATCCTCTACCTCTTCATCCATCTCTTTCTCCCCTTTTCCCCATCTCTCTCCGCGTCTCTCTCTCTCTCCGCAGGAGCTCATCCGTAAGGGAATTCCCCATCACTTCCGGGCCATAGTTTGGCAGTTGCTGGCCAACGCTACGGACATGCCGGTGAAGAACCAGTATTCGGAGCTGCTGAAGATGTCCTCCCCGTGTGAGAAGCTGATTCGCAGAGACATTGCGCGTACATATCCCGAACACGAGTTCTTTAAGGGCCAGGACAGCCTCGGACAGGAGGTTCTCTTCAACGTCATGAAGGTGAGAGGACAGGATCCTCTCTGTTGAAGAGAGAGAGTCAGAGAGAAAGACAGACAAAGAGAGAGAGAGAGAACGAGAGGAGAAAGAGAACGGAAAATGTATTCAGTCCTTCGCGATACGGTATTTGTGCAGTACAGTGTTTGTGTAGCTCATTGTTTTGTCAAAAAAAAGGCATTTATTGTTTGTCAATAAATGCAAACATAAAAGGAGACACAAATATAGTTATTAGAGGTATTAATGTTACTTTGACCAGTGATTTTCTGTTAATATCACTATATGTTATGCCGCTGTGAACACTGCCTTTGTTTTTGTGTGTTTGTGTGTGTGTGTGTGTGTTACAGGCCTATTCTCTGGTTGATCGGGAGGTTGGCTATTGTCAGGGTAGTGCGTTCATTGTAGGACTGCTGTTAATGCAGGTGAGTCCAGTTTAAACCAGTTAGAGTCCAGGTCTAAACCAGTTAGAGTCCAGGTCTAAACCAATTAGAGTCCAGGTCTAAACCAATTAGAGTCCAGGTCTAAACCTGTTAGAGTCCAGGTCTAAACCAATTAGAGTCCAGGTCTAAACCTGTTAGAGTCCAGGTCTAAACCAATTAGAGTCCAGGTCTAAACCAGTTAGAGTCCAGGTCTAAACCTGTTAGAGTCCAGGTCTAAACCAATTAGAGTCCAGGTCTAAACCTGTTAGAGTCCAGGTCTAAACCAATTAGAGTCCAGGTCTAAACCAGTTAGAATCCAGGTCTAAACCAGTTAGAGTCCAGGTCTAAACCAACTCAGCACAGTTCTCCATAGAGAAAAAATGACTTTGATCAGTTAAAGTTATTTCAACTGTCCAGTTCTATCTGCTCATTTACAGTTGAATGATTTTCAGAAAGAGCAATTTGAAATGAAACCAAATAATTCAGAACTGTACATTAATAACTGGTGAATAACAGTTTCTTCGTGTGTGTACGTGTGTTTGTGTGTGTGTGTTGGGCATGTATATATACCTGTGTGTGTTTGTATATATGTTTGTTTGTGTGTGTGTGTGTGTGTGTGTGCGTGTGTGTGTGTGTTTAGATGCCAGAGGAAGAGGCATTCTGTGTCTTTGTAAGGCTGATGCAGGAATACAGACTGAGGGAGCTCTTCAAACCCAGTATGGCTGAACTGGGCCTCTGCATTTACCAGTTTGAATATCTCCTCCAGGTAATCACACCCAGTTCTTACTGACACGGTTACACAGTTACTGACACAGATGCAGTTTCAGATAACAAATCTAGATTTTAAACACATGAATTAAATAACATGTGCTGACATTCGTAACTTGCCAAAAAAAAAAAAATCAGGCTCCATTTTTGGCCTAACAGTTTATTTGGGTGGAAAGCTTATTTGTGTTCAGCATTCAAATGCTTAAGTTAAATGCAGATAAGTGTATCTGCGTCTTACATGAACTCTTAACAGTGAACGCATAGAAGGAAGAGAGCATTTAAAAGGAGCATCAGAATTGCTTGTGTCCACAAGGGGGCAGCACATACCCATAAGCGAAAAGTGGTTTCAATTGATGGCGATGTTGCAACAATACTTTGTATCATACAGTCTGCTATTTATAATACGATCTGATTTTTGATCTGTGATTCCGTGGATATGTTATTCTTTCTTTCTTTAACTGCATTTGGTTCAACACTTCTCCTTTTAAATGAGTTCCAATAGACACATAAAAGACTGAACAGGGAAAGGTCATATTGATAATGCATAAATATTGAACCTCTGCCTTACTTTCTGACACACAGCTTTTCAGTTTCTCTCTTTTTCTCTCTCTCTCTCTCTCTCTCTCTCTCTCTCTCCCTCTCTCTCTCTCTCTCTCTCTCTCTCTCTTTCTCTCTCTCTCTCTCTCCCTCTCTTTGTCTTGTTCAGGAGCAGTTGCCAGAGTTGAACGTTCACTTCCGCTCTCAGAGTTTCCACACCTCCATGTATGCTTCATCCTGGTTCCTCACACTCTTCCTCACCTTCCTCCCTCTGCCCATCGCCACTCGCATCTTTGACATCTTTATGTATGAGGTCAGAGATGCACATCCTGTTTTTCTAAGAGAGAGAGAGAGAGAGAGAGAGAGAGAGAGAGACGGTGAGACAGAGAGAGAGAGAGAGAGAGAGAGAGAGAAGGAGAGAGAGAGAGAAAGAGAGAGAGTTTTTGTATGTGTGCGTGTGTGTGTGTGTGTGTGTGTGTGTGTTAATCTGTCTTGTGTCTCCTCAGGGTCTGGAGATTATATTCCGTGTTGGAATGGCCATCCTTCAGTACAACCAGACAGATCTCATACAGTTAGATATGGAGGGCATGTCTCAGGTTAGTCCACCCCACCATACCCCCCCCCCCCCCCCCCCCCCCCCCCGTTTGTTTCTCATTTCGTCTGTGCACTTTTCCGGTCCCTGTTACTGGTGCGTCAGGTTGTTCGACCAAAAAAAAAAAAAAAAAAAACCCTTTGCATTGTCATTGTTTCTGAGGGCCCAAAAAGCCGCCTGTTTTCGTAGCTCATCTCTGTACGTCTGTTTCACAATAACAGAGAGTCTGCAGGCAGGACACCTCCCACCTCAGCGATAACAGAGCTTTTCAGCTTCTCTCTGCAGTAAACAGATTCACAGACTTAGAACAACTTATTACTGTTGCAGTGAAATTTCATGTAGATTCCATCTACCCTATTTCTCATCTAATTTCTCTTGCTGCGAGATGGTTTATTAGTGTACTAGAATTTCATGTAAAAGTATTTGTACTGAAGCTGAACAAATGTGTGCGTGTGTGTGTGTGTGTGCGCGCGCAAGTGAATTCCTGTGCTTCAGTGGCTGAAATGCACTACAATGTGACTCTCTGGTTTCTCATTTGTGTCTCATTTGTGTCTCATTTGTGTCTCGTTTGTGTCTCACAGCACTTTCAAAAGGTTATACCGCATCAGTTTGACAGCTGTCCCGATAAGCTCATTCTGCGAGCGTACCAGGTCAAATACAACCCCAAAAAGATGAAGAAGTAAGTACAGACAGAACCAAAGGACAGATCACGTATTTGAGAACAAATTCAGCAGTAGCTGAAAGAGACAGAGTGTTTCACACACACACACACACACAAAAAAAAATTGAGCTTTTCCTTTCTGTTTGAGTTTGTCTTAGATAACAGTTGAAGACATTGTGAGTTTCTGTGTGTAATTTTTCTTAAATTATTTTGTTCATTGAGATTTTTTCTCCCTGGCGTTTACTCTGAAAGAATGTTTGTACATGTCGATCATTTGTGTGGCATTGCGGAGAGATAATCACTTATAATCACCTATGACTGTTTGAAGCATTGTTGTATATAACATTGCTTTAAATGGAGTTTATTTGTCCTGTTGGTTTTGCCTGTGAACAGAAGACCACAAGTTGGTTTGTAAAACCTGGCAGTGACATCACTTTTCTGGTTTAGGATGTTTGTGTGTGTTTGTGTGTGTTTGTGTATGTTTGTGTATGTTTGTGTGTGCTTGCTTTCGCATCTGCAACTCTTTTGCATTGTCTTGTGTGTGTGTGTGTGTGTGTGTGTGTGTGTGTGTGTCTGTGTGTGTGTGTGTGTGTTTGTATGTGTGTGTTTGTGTGTCTGTGTGTGTGTTTGTGTGTGTGTGTCTGTTTCCCACAATTTTCTGCCTAACATATTTTTTTTAAACCACAGACTTGAAAAGGAATACACCACAATCAAGAACAAAGAAATGGAGGAGCAAATTGAAATCAAGGTGTGTGTGTGTGTGTGTGTGTGTCTGTGTGTGCGTGTCTGTGTGTGTGTGGGTCTGTGTGTGTGTATGTGTGTCTGTGTGTGTGTGTCTGTGTGTGTGTCTGTGTGTGCGTGTGTGTGCGTGTGTCTGTGTGCGTGTGTGTGTGTGTGTAAGCGTGTGTGTGTGTGTGCATGCATATGTGTGCGTGTGTGTCTGTGTGTGTGCATGTGCGTGTGTGTGCGTGTCTGTGTGTGTGCATGTGCGTGTCTGTGTGTGTGTGCACGTGCGTGTGTGTGTCTGTGTGTGAGATATTTGTCATGTAGTCACGTTTGCATTTGACTCCATCATAAGCATCTCATATTTGGCATCATAAAATAATACTACTGAACAGTGATTATAATGGCGTGTCAGACACTAAACACGTTATAAATCAGATATTACACACAAATGACTGAATCACTAAAGCGCTCAGATAAAACCAATGCAGTTAATTTTAATGTCATGATTAATAACGAAACTAATTTTAATATGATGACTAAAATGTATCTAATTTGAATGTGATGACTGACCGGTCTGTGATGTGACTCACAGAGATTACGCACAGAGAACAGACTACTGAAACAAAGGATCGAGACACTGGAGAAGGTGAGGGGCTCATGCATTTCTAAAACACACACACACACACACACGCACACACACACACACACGCACACACACACACACTCACACGCAGAGTTAGAAGGGTATGGGTTAAATGTATCTTTTCTATATTACGTGTATTCTGTGAATGTTCTATTCAGAATATTGTGTTTTTCGGGGTTGTATGTAGAAGATTTATCAGCACATTGACGGTCTAACCGTAGAATTGAGTTCTGCTGTTAAACCTTTCTCTCGTTTTCTCTGTGCTCTAGTTGTGAAGTCTTATTTTTGTTTTGGTTTTTTTTCCTCCTCTTTCTGTCTTTTATTTAAACCTCCCTTCTTGAATTTCTTTATTTCCACATAACACCGTGCATGTCTCTCACCATCCCACATCTCCTCCACGCTCACCACAAATGTTTCCTTTTAAACTATCGACCACGTCTCTGTCTCTCTCTCTGGTTTTCCTTTTAAACTATCGACCATGTCTCTGTCTCTCTCTCTGGTTTTTGCCTTCATCTCAATCTCTGTCTCTTCTTTGATTTCTTTATCCATCTGTTTTTTTTTCCTTTTCCCAAATGTTTTCCTCTTCTGACTTCTGCCCTTTTTTTTTCTTTTTTTTTTTACCTTTTTCCTCCTCTCTCGGAACGTCTGCTTCTCCACGATTGTCTTCTGCCTTCTCTTCTTTCTCTTCTTCTTTCTCCTCCCGTGGTTGTTGTAGGAGAGTGCCGCTTTGGCAGACAGGTTGATTCAGGTACGGTACGCCCAAAGTCACCAAGTCAAAGTTGCCTTTTTACCTCTCCATCCCCTGGCCTCCTCCCTCCATCGTGCCTCTCACCCCTTCCCTTCCTGTCCTCTTCCGTCCTTCATTCTCTCCATCCTCCTCTCCATCCCTCCATCCTTTCCTTTACTCGCGCCTGCAAAACGACTCTTTTCCCCTTTAACTCTCGAGAATGGACCCCTAAGAACTCACCGCTGCATGAAGGAACGTTACTTGTTTTGTCCGTTTTCGTTTATTGTTTTTTTTTTTTTCCTGTTCCCATGATGCCTTGCACCTCTCCACCGCGCACCTTACGTGTTGTGTGTGCATGGCTGTGCCTTTATGACCGAGGTGTATTCGGTTAAACCAGCCTCGAAATGAAAGCCAGGCCGGTACTTTAACTGTCCTTGCGTGCCAGCCGTTCAGGCGTTAAATGTACCGCAAGGTTCTACCTTTGGTACGCCGACACTTTGTCTTTTCATTCTTAAGTTTGACGTTTGTTCATCTGTTGACTCTCGTGCTGTTTTTCCCCCCCATAATATCTCGTTCACAGTACCGGACTTCCCAGCTTTGTGAATGTGACGTCACTAAAAGGTTTAACCGAAATGGAATCCTCACCCTCATTCCCTCGTTCATCTTTTGATGGAAAAAAAAGAGAAAAAAAAAAAAAAAAGAAGAAGTACGTTCTTTGTCCTCACCCTCCTCTTTTTTTTTTTTCCTCTTTCCCGATCTGTCCCGTAGGGTCAGGTGACGAGGGCCCAGGAGGCGGAGGAGAATTACGTGATTAAGAGGGAACTGGCCGTGGTGAGGCAACAGTGCACCACAGCCAGCGAAAGCTTACAGAGAGCTCAGGACACCATCAGAGAACTGCAGCAGCACCAGGTAAACCCACCGAACCCTTTCTGGAAAAACAAAAACAAACAAAACAAACAAAAGGTGACCTCTTTCCACGACCGTAATTCTTTTTGAGGTTTCGTCTGCTTCTTCCCCCGGTCCCGCGGGGTCTGTCAGAGGTCAGGAAAGCCCTAGCAGTCGTTTTCAGTTTTCAGGCAGATGAGAACGAGGTGTCATCGGGTTTGACAGAAATGTTACAGTTTTCCAGAAATCCTCAGCCTGTTTGTCAGTAAACACCGTTTCCCATGCAGCTGTGCGTGGTTTCTCTCAGTCACATGTCTTACACAGAACGATGAGTATCAAATGATGAGAGTGTGTGTGTGTGTGTGTGTGAGAGAGAGGGAGAGAATCGGTGTGTGTGTAGGTGTGAGAACCCTTATACTATCCATTTCTCTTGTATTATCTCTCTTTCACGCTGAGACGGGTTCTTTCGTTACCCACATAAAAGGAAAACAGACCATTGACTTAAACATATGTGTATGTGTAAGCTGGGTTTTATGACTGGATTTTTTTTTTTTTTTTTTTAAGCTTGTCAGTGATGAGTTATTCTACCCACATTCAATTCACATTTTAACCTGAATCTGATGTAGGTGATTTGTAGTCTGAGTGAGGGGTAGACTGCGGTGAAAATGGGGTGATGTGTGTGGAGTTGCATACGAAAGTTCACACACACACACACACACACACACACACACACAACGTCATCTTCGGGTCCCTCCATTTGTACCTCTTTGATGCTGATAGTTTTCACAGGGCTACCAATGAGGAGGGTGATTTAATAAGACTAATAACAAATTAAACTTTTTTTTTTCTTTTCTTTTCTTTCACGACACACAACGCAAAAACGCGGCTACGAAAGATTGCTTACCTTTCTTGCGCCGTCTCAGTTTTTTTTGTTTTGGTTTAGAGTAAGGTTTTGACAGACGCGAGCGTGTTATTGATGACGTTGGCCCCAGGCTGTGAGACGGATATAGAAGAGAAAAGACGTTTGGGAAACGAAGGAGAATCGAAGAACCGAGCGCGAGAGAGAAACGAAACTCGCATCGTTTACTCTGGCCTGTCAGTTTGTGGATGAAGCTAACAGGGGTCAGTCCAAAAAGGAGTGTTAAATAAGCCTCTGGCATTGGCAGGTGGGACAGGTTAGGTGGCTGTACTCATTAAGATAAACATGCGGCTATAGTCTGTATAAACCCGGAGAATTGCTACTTACCTGTGTTAGCTTTTGCCCTGCTCTCAACTACTAATAGCGATTTTATCTATGAAATAATATTTGTTCTCGGTTATGATCGTAAGACCTAACCGTTCAGTCAAACGGTGGCACCGGTCGATATTAGGCGAGTCAGAACGTTCAACAAAAATTGGGTTTTGGTCCAAGTATTCTTTCACGTCAGTGGTTTCTCTTGCAATATCTTCCGTCGCGAGTGTGGTCGTGATTCCAGTTACTATAACCAGGTTAAGTACTCTTCCTCTGAAAGAGGAACAAAAATAGAGTTAGCCATTCACACGTACGACGTGTAGCTCCGTGACTGATCTCTCGACACCACTGTTCAGAGGAACAGAGAGATAGAGAGAGAGGGAGAGAAAGTGAAAGAGAGGGAGTGAGAGAGAAAGAGATGAGTGAAAAGGTGGATGAAAAAGATGGAGGGAGTAAAATAGAGAAGCTGGGACCCGTGAGAACTCCCCTTCACGCCTGTCCTCACATTCTCACCACAGCCTCTGTGTCTGGCCACAGCTCAAACGAACAGTCAGAACGCGACTTCTCGTAAAGCTGGTCACAGAGAGCAAACTCACACACGCAGACACATATGCAAACACACACACATACTCATTTATATATATATATATATATACATCACAAACATTCACACACATGGACACAAAACAAACGCAAACTCACACACGCAGACACATATGCAAACACACACACACACATTTATATATATATATATATAAGTGTGTGTGTGTGGGTGTGTATACAAACATACACATAAAAAGTTACACACACACATATATACATCACAAACATTCACACACATGGACATAAAACAAATGCATACTCACACACAGACACACAAATATATATATATAAATGTGTGTGTGTTTGTGTGTGTGTATACAAACATACACATAAAAACAAACATACACAAAACAAACGCAAACTCACACACACACACAATCATACACCTTTACACACAGACACGCACGCACACACACGCACACATATTCATCCCTCACACCGCCTGTTCCCCACACAAACACCTCAAACCTTACACACACGTCGACGCACGTGCACACACACATGCACACCCTCACACACACACACACGTATGTAACAACGCGGCACAAACCAGATTCTCACATTCTGTCACGTGGTGTGTTCTTTGACCTAAACAATCTTTATTTTGTTGAATCAGATGAGAGGAATTCATTAACATTAGTGCCACCCATGTCTTCTTTTTTTAAATCGAAATCAGTTCATGCAAATCACTGTACATAAGCAAAAAAAGAAAAAAAAAAAAAAAAAAGGAAAAACAATAAATCAAATACAAAAAAAAACACAGCCTGCAATATTTTCTAAACCTCACAGTTATATTAAACCAACTAGTCAGATGACAGAAATCTGACTTGCTGAAAAACACTACACAAGCGGCTTAAATCTGAAATCACGATTAGCTTAGCAGTACGCTCACCGTAATATTTCATTTTTAATATCCAATACTTAAAGGAGTCTCTGTTTTTTTGTTCTTTTTTGATGTAGCTCAGAGTGTGAAGCTAATGTAGCCTGTTGAAAATGGAGTCATTACACATAGTAAGTCTATGTGGAGATTTTGCTGGTTAAATGGGGTCAAGCACATCTGATTGTAACACTCAGATACAAACAATGCATCAAAAACATCATTTTAATGACAGTAAGAAACTTAAGAAATCACACTCTCTCTCTCACACATGCACACACACAAACACATGTGCATGTATACACAGACAGACACACACATACTCTCACTCTCACACACACACACACACACAGCTGCTAGAAGCTCATATGTTTTATTGTCAGCAGTGTTTGGTACTGACTGTAGACGGAGTGCTGATAAGAGGCGGAAGCAAATGAAAGGAAACAAGAATCTCTCTCTCTCTCTCTCTCTCTTTCTTTCTCTCTCTCTCTCTCTCTCTCTCTCTCTCTTTCTTTCTCTCTCTCTCTCTCTCTCTCTGTCTCTCTCTCTCTCTCTTTCTTTCTCTCTCTCTCTTTCTTTCTCTCTCTCTCTCTCTTTCTCTCTCTCTCTCTCTCTCTCTCTCTCTTTCTTTCTTTCTCTCTCTCTTTCTTTCTCTCACTCACTCTCTTTTTCTCCCTCTCCGATGCACTTTAACACTATTCTGTTTTATGCGTTGCTTTGGTCTGTACCGACAGTTCACACTTTAACCAAGATGCTTTGAGCTAATAAGCCAGTACTTCTTTAACCAAGATGCTTTTGTGCCAATAAGCCAGTACTTTAGTCTTTTGATCTACTTTTACTTTCTGCTAAAAGCAGAGCAAAGGGCTTGACTTTCCTTTCATTGTCTAGAAGCTTCTCAGTTGTGTCAGATCAAGAAGACTTCGATCACTCAATAGCAAGCCATTCTCAAGCCCCCTCCAAGACCCATTTAAAATGATTCATTAATATCAGCTCTGTCTTTTCACCTGTTTACCAATGCAGAGTTGTTATTAAAACATACACACACGCACACACACACACACAGACACACACACACACACAGAGGTGCACAGTGATAATGCACCGTAGATTTCAGATTATTTAAAGAATATTTGTTTTTGAGTTCACTTTGTCACAAGCTCCTGAGAAGACTGTGATTCTCTCCCTCTCTCTCTCTTTCCATGTCTCTCTCCCTCTCTCTCTCCCTCTCTCTTGCTCCCTGTCTCTCCATCTCTCTCTCTCTTTCCATGTCTCTCTCTCTCTCTCTCTCCCTGTCTCTCTCCCTCTCTCTCTCTCTGTCTCTCTCTCGCTCCCTGTCTCTCCCTCTCTCTCTCTTTTTCCATGTCTCTCTCCCTCTCTCTCTCTGTCTCTCTCTCGCTCCCTGTCTCTCCCTCTCTCTCTCTTTTTCCATCTCTCTCTCTCTCTCCCTGTCTCTCTCTCTCTCAGTACACTGAGCAGTTTGTGAGTGGTCTACAGACACAGCTGGAGGAGTCGCGACTGCGAGAGGCCGAGCTTCTCAGTGCCCTGAAGGAGATGCAGGATAAGGTTCTGGAACTGGAGAAGGTGAGTAAGAAAGAGAGGATGAGAGAGAGAGAGAGAGAGAGAGAGAGAGAGAGACAATGTGTGTGAGTGTGTGTGTGTGTGCACGTGCATGCGTGTGTGTGTGTGTGTGTTATCATGGCATCTCAATATGTATGTGTATTAACCTAACCTCTGTGTTTGTGTGTGTGTGTGTGTTTTAGAGGAGTAGTTCTCTGCCTGACGAGACGAACGTGGCCCAGCTGCAGGAGGAGCTGAAGCAGATGAAACTGAGAGAGATGGAGACGTTGCGTTCGTTTCGAGAAATGCAGGAGACCGTCACTGAACTCAACCAGCGTTGGCAGGTACGCAACACCCCCCCCCCCCTCCCCCCCAGGCCTCCCCGAACGCTCACCTCAGCTTTAAAAAAAACAACAACAACAACCCGTACGAGCCTTAGGCAAAGCTCAACATGGCGTGACTCTTCACGTTACTATACTACACGACCCACCCCCCCATCACCACCACCGCCGCCGGCCCACCAATGACATCACAGCTTGAAGTGGAATTGTCTAGTGTTACATGCAGCTCTGACTCAATAAAGGGGGATTTTTAAACTCTCTCTTTCCTTGTCTCTCCCATTCACCCCACTCTCTACCTCTCTCTCTCTCTCTCTCTCTCTCTCTCAGCACCATGTGTCCCGTGGCGGAGGGGGTGGTCATTGGAAGGAGTCTCCGAAGAAGAACGCGGTGAACGAGCTCCAGGACAAGCTGATGGGAGTGCGTCTGAGGGAGGCCCAGTCCCAGGCCGAACTCAGAGAGGTCAAACTCAAAGCCCTGCAGCTGGAGAGCCAGGTCAGAATGGGGAATTTAAAATCAAAAAAAGAAAAGAAAAGAATGAAGGTCAAGTGAATGACAGGGATGCCACAGAGGAAGCAGTGGAGCTTGAGTTCGGAACCCATGGAATGTTCCGTGTCATTGTTATCAGTTGGAGTTTTAATGTGCTGGAGCGACGACCTTGATAACAGTCTTAGAATGACCTTCAGGTATCCTGCCCTGATATGGCCGCTCCACACTAAAAATAGAGTAATCCTTTGCTCCATCCTCTGAGATACTTGGACAAATCCAAACGAATGCTTTCTACTGCAGCTTCAGTACAGGTTTAATTGTTTGGATGAGTTAACAACATCAAGCAGATTTGTTTTGTAAAACCAAGGTAGAGCTGTAGGGTTACCACAATTACAACTGTAAGACATGCTGAAAAACCAAAAAGAAAGCTAAGAGATTGGGTCCCCATATATATCCCTATATATATTTCCCTGTTTAAATTGTATTCAGTCCAAATATACTTACTTGTTTACATTGTATTCAGTTGTTTTTTTTTTTTTTACGTTTGTCTGGTTTCAGAATCAGATTCAGAGTAAGCTGTTGAGTCGGCACGAGCAGGAGAGCGCCGCCCTGCTGGAGAGACTGCAGCACGTCACCTCACTGAACAAAAGTTTACAGAGCCAGCTGAGCGAGATGAAGAGAAAACAGGCAGAGTCCGACTGCAAGGTCTGTCTCCTTATCACTCTCCGTTATAGTGAACGAATGTAAAGAGAGAAGAGAGAGGCCTGGAATAAAGGACGGGTTTAGACGAACGTTTAAGAGAGCGACAGTTTTCTTTCTCAACTCGACGTGATGAAATCGATTCGGCGGAGACGTTGACGTTTGACTGGTACTGTCTTTGTGGGTTTTGTGTATCAGAGCAAAGAGGAGGTGATGGCCGTCCGACTGAGAGAGGCAGACAGCATGGCCGCCATGGCTGAACTCCGACAGAAAATCGCTGAGTTAGAGATACAGGTCTGTGGTTGTGTGTGTGTGTGTTATCTGGGTGTATTAAAATCTCTCTCTGGAGTGAGATTTCTGTTTGAGAGCATAAGTGTTTTGCATCAATCCGTCCTTATTAATGAGATACACTGATATAATGAGATATAATGCATATTTCGGATGTCTCTGTCTGTTTATGTGTACTCATGTGTTAAACTGTCTCTGTGGGATGAGCTTAAGTGTATTTAATCAATATCAGTATCTCCTCATCAGTAAGATGCACTGATACAGTAATATGTCTTTTGTGTGTGTGTGTGTGTGTGTGTGTGTGTGTGTGTGTTACAGAAAGAAGAGGGTCTGATCCAAGGTCAGCTGAACAATTCTGACTCCAGACAGTACATCAGTCAGCTACGAGAGCAGATCGCAGAACTCAAGAACGAGGTCAGACACACGCACACATGTACGCACACATGTGCACATAGACACGCGCGTGCGTATACACACGAATGCGCGTGGGCGCGCGCACACACACCCACAGGCACACGCACTGAGATATACACACACACACACACACACACACATATACTTGCCCTTATTATATGTAAAAGGTGCAAGTGCTCTGGTGCTATTTGCTGATATATGCTCATGTATACTGTAGCTAATCAAAAGGTACTATAACTATAATAACAATATTAATTCTCATAAAATCTCAACTTGTAGTTACAGGTGTCACCGAAGAGTACTAAATTATTGATGAATGGAATTTTTTTTCTTTTTTTATTTAAATTTAGGAGCTAATATTTTTCTAGCATCCCACATCTTGATCATTTATAATAGTTAGTAGTAATTTAAACTGTTTGTATAACACAAGAACCTGCACAAAACGATACAAAATTCATAAATTATGTTCTCGTCGTTTACTAACTTTTTTTTTTTTGTATTACTAACCACAGATCTATTTAAGACTGCTGACATTTTGTTTCACGTGTCTGTGACATATCTGAATAGTCCGAACAACATATTTTTTAAATTTTTTTTTTTTTTTTTTTTGCCACGTAGGTGAATGAGTCATTCACGTTAAGTACGAAGAACAAAAAAAAAAAAAAGAAAAAGGAAAGAAAAATCGATATGCTCACGCACGATGTTATTTGACAAGCTACCAGTAATATAACGTTCCACCGAGAGGTTCAACAGAAATACCAACCCGTCCCCCCGCCCCCGCGTCGGGACCCTCCCTGACCGCAGACCTCGCCACAAATCAGCCTATTTCACCCCTCTCCAGAGTCCAGCCCACTAACCTGCTACAGGAAGGCAGAGGGGGAAGCGGTGTAGAGGGCTTTTTTTTTTCATATGCGTCTATATTAACGTTGAGAACTCGGATGAACACGCGCTCACACACACACGCACACACTCACACAAACTCGCGCACAAACACGCATTTTGGTTGATGAGTGAGTGAGTGAGGTGATGCAAAGCTTACCCCCCCCCCCCCCACCCCCCCGCATCTCCACGCTTGCTCATCCAGAGAGAGAGCTTTCGTGACTGGAGGGTGTGAGAGTAGCTTGACATTCTCATTCTTCTCTGTTTCTCGCTCACTCACTCTTTCACTCACTCTTTCATTTGATTTTCTCTCTCTCTCTCACTCACTCTAGTGTTTACATACACAGCCTTGTTGGCATGAAATTGCTCCAGTTCTGCGGTTCTAGGCTTCAGTCATGAAAGTTAAGGTAATTTCGTGCGGGGGCACGACTGAAAGCTCGAAATCTCCTTTTTCAGCACTTCTCTGACTGCTCGAAATTCAAGGCGAGGTTTTGTGTGTTTGCGCTGAACCCCAGATATTTCCATTCAGATGAAGTTTTCATACAGTTTTTCCAGTAGAGAATCTCAGGATTAAGCGTTTTTGTTCTTTTCTCTTTTTTTTTCTTTATTTTCTTATTATTTTTCTCATCATTGTGTAACTCTAAAAGCGGCAACACTGAGAACCAAGAAAGGGTCTCTCAAAATCTTTACATCACGTTTTTGTGTGTGTGTGTGTGTGTGTGTGTTAATGTCTGCCTGTCTGCACATGTGTTCTCTATCTACAATTGTCATCGAAAGGATGCTGTTAAAAGTTGAAAAGAAAAAAATTTGGAATTATTTATTAAATTAAATTGATTAAATATTATTTAACATATCAAGATTTTGAGAAAAACACTGAGACACGTTTTACTAAAAAAAAAAAAAATCTGTGGACAATTTTAACAAAGCGCGTTCAACAAACAGAAAAACTAAAGAAAAAAAAATCTCAGTAGAGTTTCTGTCTCTGATGATGAGTTAGACACTGTGTTTCCTTTTTGCGGTTTTAAGGCAGCGGGAGGCGGGGCTTCACTCTTCTGATGTCACAATGGTAGCTTTCCATTGGTAGCTGTGCCCCCCTACACACATTCACTCTTAGACAGAGCTCGCCCAGAAAGCTCGGTAGGAAAACCATGACGTCTCATGTCTGAGATTTAAGACTAGTACCTGCCTCGCGCTCTCACGCACACATGTACGCATACATACACACGATGGTACAGAATGAGACAGACTGAGAAAAACTGTGGTCAGCTCAGTGTCACGCAAATGTCCTTAACACATGCTATGAACACAGCCTCACACACACACACACACACACACACAAAACACTCAATATTTGAAGTGTTGATAGCCTACATATCGATGTAGACTCATTCCTGGTCCTATTAGCTGTATGTAGAGTTATAATGAAGGTGTTTCTACGGAAACTTAGTTATGAACTCAAAAAAAAAAACCAAAAGGTTGATTTGTGACTGTGACTAACAGATAATGGTATTTTGATCTTATCTTTCTGGGTTGGCCCTAAAACACACATTAAAGACCGAGAACTTGTATCAGACTTACATAGAAACTAATCAACCCATTTTATCTGAGCCATCTAATGTGTGTGCGTGTGTGTGTGTGTGTGTGAATGTGTGTGAATGCATTTGTGTGCTGATGACACAAACTTTGCCCCACAGCACAACCTAATTTGTGCCTCACCTCAAGGCTAGACCACCGACTGTTGCCATGGAAACGGACCACCGCGGCACTGTGGTCAGCGTTCTGTTTCTTGCTGAGAGAAAAATGTTCTCTCTTAGCGAAAGTACACTTGCAAAAACTCTTCAAATGTTGCAAAACAAAGTGATCAGAAGAAAAAAAAAAAAGATTCACTCACATGTCAATGTCCAGTCAGATGTTCAAAAGAATATGAACGATATTTAATTCAGAACAGAAATGTTTCATTTTTGAAAATTTGAGTATCTTAAAAAAAAAAAAAAAAAAGATTTGAAAGAATGAATACAGATTTTAAGACATTTTTTTAAAAAATGTATTGAAATGAATCTTCATTTAAATGCTTGAAAACATTTTTTAAAAAAGAACAGGAAAAAATAAGTAGAAAAATCTACGTTATAAAAGGTCTTGTCTGTCAGGTATTTCTAAGCCTGTCTCTGTGAAAATGTAGCTGTTTGTGTGTGTGTGTGTGTTCTCAGCGCTCTCTCTCGCTCTCTCTCTTTATGTCTCCCAGGGTTACACTATAACCCTTCATACCAACTTTGTCTGATAAACATTCAAACAAAAGTATTCATAAAATACACTTCAAAAGAAAGAGAGAGAGAGAGTGAGAGAGATTAAAAATGATAATAAAATATGATAAACAATGATGTAGCTATAGTGAAATACACTGAAATACAGGCGCTTGTAATGAGCACACTTTGCATTAACTGTAGTGCTGCACAGTTCCACACAAAGTGCAGTTCCACGTCAAGTTTGCTACCAACTCCTGTGTATACATAACCAAATGAACGGTAAGATGTAAATAACTTGTTTCCTGCTTCTCCATCACATTTTAGATCAGGCAGTTACGCGGCCAGCCCTCCAAGTTCCCCAGCGCTGGCGGCGGGGCCTACGAGGACCTGTGTCTGGCCAGCCCCGCTTCGGGCGAGGGCGATTACCTCAGCTCGGATGAGGACCTTCTCCCGATCCCCCTACCGGGGACCGCCTTGTATCCGCATCACCCGTCCCCGCGGCTGGACAGCGACGGTAGCACTGACAGCGAGGTGGAGGAGAGGAGTGTGGAGCCTCTCCAGGACCCCCTGCCCCCCCAGCAGCAGATGTACCCCGGGATGGTGTGTGCCGATGGCATGGACAACTGAGGGCAAACCCTACAGCTGGTATCACAGAACTGAGATCAACCCACACGCGCACACACAAAGATCAACAGAGGAAGAGAAAGAGGAGAGAGAGAGAGAGAGAGAGAGAGAGAGAGACAAAGAGAGAGAGAGAGAGGCAGCATAAAGCTCTTCAGTCTTCAGTTAGCCCTCATCTTTCCCTCTCTTTCTTTCTCTGTGTTTCTCTATCTTACTCACTACGTCTCCCTTTCTCTCTCTCTCTCTCTCTTTCACAGTCAACTTCTTAGACTTTCCCTTCCACCAAGCTCCTCTTTCTCTCTCTGTGTCTGCCGGTTTGTCTACGTTCTGTAGTCTACACACTCTCTCTCTCTCTCTTTCTTTCTCTCTCTCTCTCTCTCTGTCCCTCTTCCTTTACCTCTCTTCTCTTTGTCCTCTTCCAATATATTGATTACATCAGTCTATAGCCATTCAGATCCAGAGACCCAGACACACCCTCTCTCTTCCTTTACCCTGAGTTACTTGAAAGGAAACCAAACGTCAAGATCATCCTCCATACAACACGTGATCTCCTTCCTCACAATTCCTGAACCTGACTGGGCTTTAAAAGAGGCTCCAAACACCTCCTAACTGGGCTGACTGGAATTTTAAGTTCTGAGGAGGGGGTGGGGGGGGGGGGTTGCCTTTTATCGGTCAATGCTTCGGAGATCTGGGATCGATGTCTTGGATTGAAAAGAAACGGGATTCTGGGTGGAGTTTAGCGTGGAGCCGCGGTGGGACACCAATGACGCGGAAACGTCAAATTCGTCCCCCCCCCCCCTGCAAATTCAGCGACTAAAGTGTGAGCTAATGTTAAATGGATCACCGAGACTGCTCTGTAAACTCAGCAAGAAGACACAGGGGTTTTACTGTGAGGATAATGCCAACTGTTCCTACAGTCACAAGTAGTTTCTCTTTAATCTGTCTCTCACAATAGGGATAGGGAGAGAGAGAGAGAGAGAGAGAGAGAGAGAGAGGGAGAGAGAGCACAAGCAAGAGGATGACACCAGTCTTTGCAGTTCCCTCCATTCCAAAATCCGTTAGCTCTTTTTCTCCTCTCGCTATCCTTTGCTCCTCTGGTCTCAGTGGACCTACCTGTCTGCCCTACCTATTTCCCACTCAGTCAACTGAAACACTATAGGTCTGCGACAGGCACTGGCGTTCGATTCAGTGAACGGAGAAAAAGGAGGAAAGGAAACAGGGTAGGAGTGAGAGAGAAAGGAGAGAAACCATGGACTCTTACACATAAAACACATTTGGGATGATCGTAGATTACATGCATAGATGAGTATTAATAATTTACTGTACCTAATACATGTGTTTGTGTGTGTGTGTGTGTGTGTGTGTGTGTGTGTATGTTTATGCCTTGTAAACAAACAAAGGCAAACAGGTTTATTATGGCAATTATCTATTCGTGGGGGGCGGGGGTAAAAACAACAAAGTCTCAACGTTGCCAAATCTTATGCTTTTTTCCCTTGTTATTTATATGTTCTTATTAATTTTGATATTTTTTATTTTTTTATATTCCGAGACAGATATAAATATATAAATACTTCATGCCAACTAACGCGGCCAAACTTTTTGTATCGTTTTAAGTTTTGTCGTTCTTCTGTGCCAATCCCGAAAGCAGCAAAATGCTTCAGGGTCAATGACAAGACAAACACATGTCAGAAATGGAAAAAAATTAGAAAAGGAAAAAAAAAAAAAAAAGGTTTGAAAATGTGCTGCTATAATTACTGTTTTTTTTTATATTAACTGTTGTTAATTATTATGGTTTGTATTTTTACATCCTCATCCAGTCTGTTCTCCTATAAAAGCTTCTAGAAGTCGTTCAACGCATAATTTACTGTGAAGAAACTGATTGGCTCAAATCATTTGTGATGAAAACGTCTGGCTAAACGGTCACACATAACATAAACTATTCCTCCAATATCCATATTTCATATACCGGCATGAGATTACTGTGAAAGACACTGAGATTGCATTATCATGTAATAACCTACCATAATTTCTGTTTATTACAGCAAAGTATATTATCCCCAATTCCACATTCAATTTATCCGGCAGGTCAGACGTAACAACTATATGATACATATATATATATATTAGTTTGTTTGTTTATTCATCAATCATATGCAATATGGCACCACTAATGTGCAATTAGGATCCAGATTACTACAACCTCCAGACTACACAAAATGGCTGCCTTTGAACAGGCGAACACTATTCTTTTGTTTTGTTCATGACTAGCACATGAGGTCATGTTACGAGGTTGAATCGAAACATACATGACTGGGTAGATGTGTTATTCCAAAACTGGCGAAACATGCACTCACTGGCCATGACATCTCAGAAGCTTAACCCCATTTATAACCACGGACAAAAATGGTGAATGAGTCAGCGTTTTCTTTTCTTAACTGAGTCAAATCAGAATGCTTTATCTTAGCTCTTCTTGCTATATCTTGCTGTCTCTTTCTGTGCTGTTGACTTCATCTCTGTCACTGTACTCTAGTAATATCTGCCTTTGAGATCACTTTCTATCACCGCTCTCTGTAATAGCAGACTGTATGAAAAATGCTAACGTGTAGCAACACATGTTTTGATAAGTAATACCGAGGTGAATGCTTACAAGTAGCTCTCCGTTCTCCGAGGGGTTTAGATGTCGGCGCGTATTTGCGAGACGTTACCAAAATGTCCGACTACGTGCGACTACATCTCTTGCATTTTGCACATAATGGTGACATGTATTGGGACTGCGGACTACCATGTAAAAGTATTTATGGGGGAAAAAGACAGGGGAAAAAAACGAGTTGAAAGGCCTGTAGCTTCTACTGACCAAACTGTTTGGTAGGCAGCCCACCTTTTAGTGTGTGAATGGACGCTGACAGACAGGGTATACGTTGCGAGTTTTGTCATGGAGCCAGACTGTATTTATTATTGGGCAGATGAAGTGTGTTGGTTATGTGAGAGCTCCTTTAATGAACGGTATACCAGGGATCATTCAGAGTGTAAAAATGTTTTAATCTACAAAAAAAAAAAACGATTTATCATATCATCTATACAGAAACATCAAAGTATACAGAAAGTTACATATATGTAAATAGGTCTATTACCAAGATATCTTTGTAAAGATACAAAGAGAGGAAAAATGTCATTACAGGATTGATGTTGTGGGACATTCACCTGCCATAATGTAAACTGAGGATGGGCTGAGAACAGACTGAAAACTTTGTCCTTGCATTTTTGCACTATAGGGGAAAAATCCAAGTCTCTTTAATGGAAGATTTTCCCCCTTTTTCGCTGGTATCACTGTTTTATTGAGGTTAACATGAGAGCTGGGTTGTGCAGTGGAGAGCGCTATCGCCTCACAGCAAGAAGGGCCTGGGTTTGATTCCTGGCCGGGTGGCCAGGGTCCTTTCTGCGTGGAGTTTGCATGTTCTCCCCGTGTCTTCGTGGGTTTCTTTCAGGAGCTGTAGTTTCCTCCCACAGTCCAAAGACATTTAAGTCAGGCAAATTGGAGATACTAAGTTGCCCGTAGGTGTGAATGTGTTTGTCAGCCCTGTGATGGACTGGTGAGCTGTCCAGGGTGTTTCCCTGCCTTTTGAACAGTGAGTGAAAGCTATGTTTAGCTTCTTAGCATAACAGTACACGTCGTCAAAGTTCTGATCTTGTTATTAGTTCTGAACATGTCAAACCTGTATTGAGAGATAGCCACATTAGAAAATCTGTGGGATTTTTTCGCCTCCCTTAGGAGGAGACATTGTTAATAGAGCAAAACTCAAAGTTCTCAGCCCGTTTTCAGTAACACTGCTGTCCTCCTAACGAAGCATTGCCATTACTGATGTAACACAGATAAGGAGTCTGTATGTCTGCTGCGGTTTCTAATCAGTATTTTTTACTTCTACACTTTGGTCTGAATTAAATGTCATGTGGAATAGACAAAAAAAGAAAAAAAGAAAGATATTTAAACACTGTGCTTAAAAGCAGCCAACAAACACTCAGAAAAGATGTCAGTTTTTTTGCCCACTGTATTGCTAAACATACTGAAGAGTTGCACCAACATGCGATGGTTAGCAACTCCAAACGTTACTAACTGCAGAGGAAATTGAGTACATTAGCCGAGGCCCTTACATCATGAATAACTGATCTGGAGATCTTGCGTGGTGTATTCTGCAGAAAATTGATCAATAGGAAATATGCGTTGCCTGTTTGGAAGGGAACTCAGTTATTCTGTTTGTATTTATGTTTTTGTTTTGAGTTTTTCTTCTTTTTTTGTATACTGTAGGTTGTGTAAGCTGCATATTAGGAAGTTGAAATGGTACAAACATATTGTGGGTTTTTTTGTTTTTTTTTTAGGGCATGAAATGACTAACTGGACAAAACTAGTTCAAACTCACAAAGCCAACATTGAACAGGGTAGCCAGTCTGTGATGGATAAAGCCTGCAAAACTCCCAACTCCCGTAAATATCATACAGCAAAGGTGCTCCGTTTCTCCTCACACCAAACTTAGAGAAAAAAAAATTATGGTGTCTGTGAATTACAGTAGAAATTTGTTGATTTTGATTGGATACATGAATTATCAGTTGAACCACAAAGTGATTAAGCTAACAAGAAATTAACAGATATTTCCATTTAGTACAAAAAAAAAAAGTGTGTATAGGAGGCCACTGATTTTTCTGAGACTTAATCCCCTCACGCACCACCAGTATAATACTCTCTGTCTGAGAAGGTGAATATTGAAGATCTGGGCTGTGTTCCAATACATGTAAAAGCTTGCTTTTCCTTGTACACTTTCCTGTTTAGTTGCACAACAAAATATGCTAAACGATAAGATCAAAACAAAATAGTAGCAACACATGCAATGATTTAGCGAGATCCGAAGCAACTCATACTTCTTTATCCCAGACCGGATTGCTTCACACTAGCAATCAGTACGGACACAGGTTCTCAAAACCATATCCGGAGATCCAGAGGTTTTTTTTTTGTTTGTTTTTAACCATCATTCTTTAGCCAGTCAGAAGATCACAGCATTTTGCTGTTGTGAAAACCTATATAACTCTCTGGACTTAGTTGACCAGCATTGGGGAACCTCGCATATTAGGAAGTGAGATGAGGAAAAGAGGCTGTTAAGGTGGATTGGAACAAGGCCACTGTAGCACCCATTCCCTGTGAATAAAGCTCCCTTGGCAACCCTGCATTATGACCTCATCCGTTGTGACCACTGACTGGTTCCCCTTTCTGCAGACCGAGCCTATTCTCTCTTGCAGGTTTATCCCATGCATTGTCCAGTATATTAATGATGATAAATACAGATGATATCAATGATCATATTATTAAAATGAATCTGTGTTCTGTACTTGACAAATGATATAAAATAAACATTTACACCATATGTTCTCAGAGATCATCTTTAGATGGTGTCTTTTTTTTTGTGTGTGTTCTACATACATATATACACACACACACACACACACAAACAAGCACATGCGCTTAACATAATGTCTCTTCATTTGGACTACTTTTGACTGTCTTAACCTTTAACATACCACTTCCATAATCATAAATGTATGTTTTATTTCTTATTACATGCACCTAACGCCTCCTTTTAATATCACTCTTCCTTCACCTCCCCTGTGCCCTGGCTTTGGTGTTTTCAAATCCTCCCCCCCGGGAGCTTTCTCATGACGTTAGCTGCCTTACAGTTCTCCCACTAGCTCAGTTTACAGTATGTGACACAAATGAGAGAGCGTAGGCCCTGTTAACTCGTAAAACTTCCCTATGTAGCAGCATTACCAGGTTCGTAACTGCAACCACCTTCGGTCCTATTCTACATGCTCCATATGGGTTGGACGCACCTGGAGACTATAATCCCCAACATTTCAGAGAGTTTGACTTTGTACTGTATCGGTGTTTCGGCTGCGTCTGGTTTTTCGAAGACTAGCTACGGCCAGTGTTTTGAGTCTCACCTTTTTTTTTTTTTTCACACTTGCTCCAAGTTCAACACCTTTTTTTTTTTTTTTTTCTTGAGTGTCATCACTTTTCCACTGTCCATCTCCCACCATTTGACGTAAAGAATTTGTCGTTTGACACCCTCTACAAGATGAATCCATCATGGCTGAAGTGTCAACAATTCATAACTCTTATGAGTTTGAGGAGAAAACTTATATGCTATACACATAGGCCTACTCATAACGAACTCAAATGAGACTTCTAAGCAGACAGACAATTTCTTTTGTTTAAAAAATAGATAAACCTTTGAGTCAGTTGTAGGAAAACTTCTTCTGACCACCGCACATAGTCCTCAGGGAAAGGCGGCAAATGGATCAATCAGTCAGGCTTAAGCGTAGTCTCTGTTAGGTATATTTAAAAAAGGAGAAGAAGAAGAAAATCCCTTGCGTCGTATCATATCCTACTTGACGTTATACTTTTAATTCATATACTTACTTTTGACAAAATATTTGAACAGTTTGCATAAAATACCTAATACATATTTGTGAAAATGATTCGAGTAATTTCTCGACACTATCCAGATTGCTGGCGCAGTATTTTTCCTTTAAGCGGCGTGGAAGGCTGCAGTAACGGTAAGTCTCGCATATCTTGTCAGTAGGCTGTCTGCGGTCAAAGCTAGTGGCTGATTTTGAACATGCATGTTTCCTCGTCAGTTTCACTTCGTCGACATCACTTCACCAAACGTTTACAGATTAATGGCTTCAGAGACGTAGCTAGGGTCAAAACTTTAGCTTATTGAAATAGTATCAAGCACTCTCCGCGTTAAATAACTCATAGTTAAGAGCACAACAGCTTTCACGCAAAGTTCAGTTTTCGAAGAGTGAGTTTGTATTTTGGCCTCCAGATGACTGAGATTCAAACCTATGGGGCATGAGTGATAATTGATTTCATCTGGTAAGTGCCAAGTTTTAAAACTTCGTTTATGTAAATTAATATATGCAGATCCAAAAACATGCTACCTAAAAAAATTAATCAACCACATTTTCTCCGAAAACTGAATCAAAATTATAGGCTATAAAAACTGTGAAGTCACAGTTCTGTCGGTGGCTGACTTCAAACGGAAACGCCAGTAGCCTACTTTGGGAAGACATACTCTCAGTCCGCTGCATATGAGTTAATTTAATCAGATCTATTAATATTCTTTTATATTTATATTTGAAACACACTCTCTGCCATATAAGGACAATTAAAACCACGCGAGATGAATGATGATTTTTTTTTTTTTTTATTGGATGGGATTTATGTGCAATTCTTAGCTCGAATGTATTAACCAAAATTACTCCCTACTGTCATAACCTAAAATCTAAATGATGTACACTAATTATTTTCATGTGCACTTGAGACAATGAAGAGAAACTTTATTCTTTCAATGACCCTCTGCCACAGGCATTTGCAACTGACAGGACCAAAATTTTGCCTCAATATTTTGACATTAAGAAAATCTATGCATCTTTAGGGACAGGTGTGAGGCAAAGGGCAACATAATAAGACCCTGTTAATAGAAAATTGTTGAATTATGTGTTCTGTTGTTAAACACTTATAAATGACCAAACACATTAGCAGTTTTTAAGAGACCCATGTAAACATTAAATTAAAGTAGATAAACATACAGTGCAAACCACATTGAGAAAAGAATGATATTATATTATTGATTTGATATATATGATATATATTATTCAATATATACTGTTTTGTTTTTATCACATATTTAGATACTTAGTTTGTAAGATTTGCTCATTCCCCTGATATTTTGTCACAAATTAGTAATAGTTTTCATAATAATTGCTCTATATAATGAAATGTTTTATCTAAGGAATTTCAGCTAAGAGTAAAATGCACTGCTTTGTCGTCTTATTTTAAAGTATTCTGAAAAAAAGGACAGCGATAAATCTGAAAAGGTGGGTGTGTAATTAAATTTACAGGAGAGCAGTAATCTTTTCTAAAATTTCATCTTTATTAAAAAAAAAAAAAAAAAAAAAAAGAGGAAGTTTTCTTAGAGAATTTTTTTCGGTACATGACAAGAATGCACGGTTAATAGGCCTATACATGGTCACCCCAAAGCTGAGATTATCGCTTAATTTTAAATCAGTGTACAACGGTTGAGATTTTAAATCAATGCTACCTCCCAGTGGCCGTTTTAAACAAAACAGATACAAATCACGACCAGTAATGGTTAGTGTTTGATAAGTGGTCTTATATACTTTAAAACCATTTGAGGTCTGCAATCATGAAGAATATTTCTATTTTCCCCAATTAAAGCCTGAGGTTACAACTCTTTAAAAGTATTTCTTGATTAAGAACAGACTTCCTGAATTTGGTTGTTATCATTTCGATTTGTTCTCATTGTTCGCCTGCTACATGTTTAATCCCAGAGACCTTCCTGCCTGTTTTTCCACTGGCCTTGATCCACTATGCCCCGCTCTTTCCTGGTGAAGAAGAGCAAGAGATGGGGAACGCGTTCCCCGCGGCCCGCCGAGGACTCACCCTACCTGGGATCAACGGAGTGGTTTGTCCCCATTAAACCAATACCACTTCCAGATGAACCAGAGACGAAGACGCAGCCCAGTTCTCCACCATCACAGCAAACATGCGCCCAGCAGTACCCTGGCAGCCCCTGGGGCACAAGTAAGCATTGAGCACTCTCTGAGTGGAGATCCAAATCCAACTGGATTGGATAGGATTAGAACGCAAGGATCTTTACCCGGACTACTCATACCTATCCTTATTTTTTATTTTTTTTAAAGATCAGAGTTCTCTTTTTCTGTCTTTTCTTTTCTGGATCTTTCCTCCTTTTCTCCTCGTCTTCATCACCATTCAAAAAGCGGAGAGAGCAGAACGGCCAAGAGTTGGCGCCATTTTGTTTCCACCTGTTATCTCATGTTGAGATTACTGGTCATGTGACCCAGGAAAGACGAGGAATTAATGCATTTAGGAAACGTGTTTGTGGCATGACTCTAATTTTTATGTCAAAAATGATCAGTAAAGATTATAACCTTCATCTTCATATTTCATCTTGTTTTAAACTTTTTTGCTTCCTTTGTACAAACCCAAACCTTCACAAAATATACGCGGCCTTAGGACAGCTTTCTAAAATGTGTCTCCGTATGTAGGTGGAATGTCTCTAATTAAATCGCAGTGAATGTTCCGTGCAGGTATATTGTAAGTCATTTGTAACACTTTGTGGCAACACAGGGAGTTGCAATACATGTAACTGCACTGTCACTGTGTAAGTTGATAGATATTCCAGACACCTAATATAAACTAACACTGAGAGTTCTGGAGGGCAGCTCTGGATTCTCATCAACATTCTAGGATACAGCTCTAGAAAAGCAGTTCTAATTAACATTCTAGAATGCAGCTCTTTACCTATTGTACAAAATCCCTTGCTGCCATTAAAGGGGACACTGTCTCTTGAAGATTACTCTGCTAACATTGTGCGTGTGTAGAGTTCATTTTCTTTAGCGCACACTTAGAAATTGTATGTATGACACTGTTGGTTTGAGCACACGGTCTGCGTTTTTGCATAAACTTTATTTCTATTTTGCTGTGCGCTGCTGACACTGAACCACACACATACGCACGCACACTGACTCACACACTCACAAATAAATTGTCATCGACCGAAGAATTAGGCTAACGGGTGTACAGCTAGCAGCTTTACATCCCATAATTCCCTACACCTATTCTCTCTGCCTTTCTGTCCTCAGACTCAGCCGTTCCTGATGACGGCCTTCCTGTGTTTCCAGCGCTCTGGTCCTCATATTATCCGAGTAGCAGCCCAGAGTGTGCACAGACTGAACTGGGCAGTCTCATTAAGACATGCCTGCAGAGCACCAACCTAGACACAGACATTCACTGTTCTCAGATCAGTCCAAACAGGCACAGCTCCGTCAAGCACTGCCCCCTCTGTGGAAAGGTAAGACGCTCACAGATAAGCAGCTGTGTTTCAAGGTGACAGTTTGGTATGTCGCTCCACTACAAAATGGAAAGGGCTTTTTTGAATAAAATTCTGTGCATTTCTTCTTAAGCGTTGTATTGTATTAAATGTATACCACACGCATCAGATTAATATTAGCAATTTAACTAAAAAGAAAAAAAAAAAAATCAACACAGAGCTATGTCAAGATCTTTCAGTCCATTCTTGGTTGCCTGAGATTTCTGTTATCATACAGGACCACCTGAATCTGTTGATTTTGGTTTTAATGATGAGTTTATCGACTGATTAAGGAATGAAACATATCAGTTCAGATTACTTAGCCTTGGAGTTATCATCATCATCATCATCATCATCACCATACTGCATGTTATCTATAGAAAGCCTGTAATAACTAAAGTTGTATTTGAGTAAACCGCCTTATGTTCTTACTTACCTAGTTTTGATGCTACATTGTCTTTGGAGAAGCCCTTTAGTGTTGGACTGGTTTGTGGCGCGCCTGTTGAGTTGGACGGGCTGGGTTCCGTAACCGTTTTCTGTCGGGCAACCTTTCAGATTTTCTCCTCCGTCACTGGGCTGGAATCTCACGTGTACAGAGCTCACGGCAGCAGACACAGACCCCCTCTGACGTACCGCAAAAACGGTGAACATGGGGCACAACCCAGAGTCAAGGTAATGGGCACAAGACCGTATATAAATACACAAGACTTTCTATATATATATATATGTATATGTATATGTATATGTATGTATGTATATAAATAAGTAAATATAAACTCTAGTACTGTTCACACTGACGTGTGTATCACTGGGGCTGAGCTGAATGAAGAATAAAATGATATATTTTTATCATAACGCAATGTTCCAGTTAAACCAAGTGCTAACCTTAATGTGTGTTAAGCAAAATGTTGTTCCCGTTGAGATGTGCTACCACTGTGGTTAAGCCAGAATGTAAACGATGGGACTACTAAAGACTTGGGGTGTTTTCGATTTTCTTCTACGGCGTGTGCAAAGCGCGGTTAGCGCAAGGGTTTTGACGAAGTTTATATGGAAAAATGTTGTCGATCCCACTGAAGTACATCACTGTTAGATATGCAGCATGGAGCATTGTAAGGAACATAACTAAATAAGTAATATAATCATTAATAACTAAATATAATGAAAATAACTCAAAATATATGGCCCCGCTTTGGTCAAGATAATGACGTTTATTCTATGAAGCCACATCTGCTGGGTCATATGTCTTCAGGAGCATCTACCCGTGTGTGTGTGTGTGTGTGTGTGTGTGTGTGTTTAAAAAGAATGTCTGAGTGTTGTGGATCTTGAGCACTGGTTTGTTTGGAAAGGGGTGAAGTTTACTGTATGTGTATATATTATGGTCTTGCATTTGACTTGTGTATTGTACGCATATTGTCTGTGCATGTCTGATGCTACAGTCATACGTAAGTACAGGTGTACACATACGGTATATGTTTTTAATTTGCGTGTTCTGAAAATGTATTTGAATGTGAGGTATATATTACTACATATTCTATGCCGTGATTTGTAGGTCTAAGTACAAATAATTATACTAGGTATGTCAAACGAGTTTTTGCAAAATGTGTGAGGTACATATTTATGCTGTGTTTCAGGCGTGCGTGTGTGTGTGTGTGTATGTAAAGTAAACATATTTGACAGTTGGTGTGTTTCAGGAGCGTGTATTTGAGCGTAAGGTAAATATATTTAATGTCGCGTGTGTTTCAGGAGCATGTATTTGAGCATAAGGTAAATATATTTAATGTCGCGTGTGTTTCAGGAGCGTGTATTTGAGCGTAAGGTAAATATATTTAATGTCGTGTGTGTTTCAGGAGCGTGTATTTGAGCGTAAGGTAAATATATTTAATGTCGCGTGTGTTTCAGGAGCGTGTATTTGAGTGCAAGGTCTGTGGGAAGCTTTTTAAACGCTCCTCCACGCTGTCCACTCACCTGCTGATCCACTCCGACACACGGCCGTACCCCTGTCAGTACTGCGGCAAGAGGTTCCATCAGAAATCAGACATGAAGAAGCACACGTTCATTCACACAGGTCAGTGAGAGCATGGGCGACCAGAAAAATGCAAACAAACACACAAAAGGACCGGATATGACATTTTGGTACAATACCAGTCACACCTCACCTTACAGGTCACGTCTGACAAGTAAATTAAGATCACCGATTATGTAACCGTATTATTATTATTATTATTATTATTTAGCGTGAGGGGTTGGGATGACGTGGGTTCTAACGCTCAGCTCCACGTGCGTCTGTGTCCCCCCCCCCCCCCCCCCAGGAGAGAAGCCGCACGTGTGCGCGGTGTGCGGGAAAGCCTTCAGCCAGAGCTCCAACCTGATCACGCACAGCCGAAAACACAACGGCCACCGGCCCTTCAGCTGCCCCTGCTGCCACTTCAGCTTCCACCGCAAGGTCGACCTGAGACGTCACCAGGAGCAGCAGTGCCCCGGCCGGCGCTGCGCCTCCGAGAACTGAGGGGGGGGGTGTGTGTGTGTGTGTGTGTGTGTGTGTGTGTGTGTGTGTGTGCGTGTGCGCACATCGTTTCAAAACAACTCAAGATTCTCCCGCTCTTTACAGAACCCCCCTTTTTTTTTTTTTTAATGCAGTTATTATTTACCAAATAACATACACAAAAAAATTCAGAATACTCCTATTTTCTACAGAAACTTTTTTTTTTCCTCCCCAGTTTAGTTCCCAAGGTGTGATGTCATTTAAATCTTTGAAATATCAGTGTATATAATGTATATGTGCTAATGTATTTTACAACAATGAAAGCCGTGTGTTTCTCCATTTTTCCAGACTCAGACTAATCTGACGTTACTATATCCAGAAGCACAAAAAAAAAAAAACTCCAAACACAACATTTACATGTGTATTTAGAGAGATGATGTACTTCAGTTTATTAGAAAACACAGAGCACACAAAGTCATACTCCCCCTTCTTCATTGCCTTTATTGTCGTATGAAATCAGGAACCAGTGATTCAATGTGAATCAATCGTTTTAGTCTCTACATAGCAACTCTAAACGTTCTGCAAGAGTTTCAGATCAGTCGTCTTTGATACCTGGAGCTGGGAGAAAAAAAAAAAACGGGAAACTGTATTAGAAAATACAGATCATTTTAGCATTAGCAAGAGTCTAATGAAAAACGTCGGCACTTCCTGACCTGCAGCACAGACAGGACAATAACCCAACGGGCACCAGCACAGACGTGACTCTTTCAACTGCAATTTTTAGTTTCCATGTGCAGTAATAACGACTAGAGGTCTAAAAACGTTCGAATCAGACACCTTCTGAACGACGTGTGAACACTGACCAACTCAGAACACTTTTTTTTTTTTTTAAACTCACTGTGAAAGCAGCCATCCACACATTGGCCGTCTGAGGGCAGGCAAACCTCAGTCGAACACATGAAATAGATCTTAGAGAGAGAGAAAGAGAAGCAGACCAAAAAAGCAATGCTTTGCAAATGTAAATGGTGCGTAACACTTCATCCCATTAAAACTAGACTCAAGTCAAACCATAAATATCAGCTGAAAAATCTCTCCAAACACCCTGGAGACTCCTCCTCCCCCTCCCCCAAAAGGGGACTCACCTCATCGTCAGGCCGTTTGTGACCCCCATCCTTCAGGAACTGAAAGGTGGAGACGGTGAATCTCTTCACATGTTTAGACAAGGCAGATGGAGGAGGGGCGGGTGGGTCATGACTCGGGACGGGGTCAAGAGGGTTCGGACAACTATGAGAGGGGCACAAGGTTAGGAACTGGCAGTGATTGTGTGTGTGTGTGTGTGTGTGTGTGTGTGTATGTGTGAGAGAGAGAGAGAGATGCAAGGCCACCACTAGGCCTCTAAGAGAAGTACATGTGACCAGTTATTCCAGCAGTGACATTCTACAAGTCTCCAAATTGGTGAAAACAGATCAAATAAATTAAAAAAAAAGAAAAGAAAATACAATAATTTGAAATGTAACTAATTCATGCTTCAGGAGGATTACCATCACAGCGGTAAACTAAAACGAGCTCACACGCTCTGAACTCTGCCACTAAATCTCCATAAAGGAAAACAGCCGTTGGACGGTATCAGCTTAGCGCCAGGTGACCAGCTCACCCGTCGTAGATGACGACCCAGGCGGACTGGGCTGAACGGGGGTATGCTACGCAGTAGTGTACCAACAGCTTCACGCTCAAATCAGGTGGGTTCAGCAGACGCACCTCCAGGTAGAGGGGCTTCCCCAGCAATACATGCAGGGGCTGGTGATACTGTGGATGGTAATCCGTGTAATGTTTGTCTGGAAGTTAGACGTTTTTTAAAAAAAAATCACAGTCACTTTATATTTTGGACATTTTGTCATAATCTTGTTAAAAATGTAAAATTTTAATATAAATTATAAAAACGGCTTCTGGTCTCATACAGAGATGTGTGTTGGCTGTTGCAAAGACTTTTGTAAAACATGATCTATGAAAATGTGTCACTTCAGACCAAGTTGATCATTCAAGCAGGAGGTGTGTCTGATTCCTGGATACCTTTAGCAATCCTGAGCTGGACTCCAAACACTCCCTGGGCCTGAATGGATGGGCCCAAAGAGGGGCTTTTGACCATGAAACCGGCACTGACAACAGAACCAGGGAGGTATCGACACTCGACCACTAACCTGACAGAAACGCAGAAACAGCATTTGACCACTGCAAACATTAACACACAGCGAGAACAATGACCAATAGCCAATCAGCCAATGGGATCTTAGCAACTGAGTCATAACATTTACTGCTCCCCTGCCTTTAACTTTATCACGTTAACTTTCTCTTAAGTTTATCACCCCAAAGTACCAGGAAGGTTCCTCCACAACTGCCATTATATATGTGTGTGTGTGTGTGTGTGTGTGTGTGCACGGGTGTGTACCTTACTGGTGAATCTCTGGTAATGGTTCCATAGTTTAAGGTGATTGACTTGACCCTGTTCAGAATCTCCACCATATAGATAACAGTCTTACCCACTTCCTGCTCAGAGAAAATATTTATGAGAAATACATACATAGTAAAATAAAATGTTATTCTACACACACACACACACACACACACACACACACACACACACACACACACGTGATACTCAATGTTCTGATGAAGCTTCCACTCTGCAAAAGTCTGGCTGCCTATTTTTTTGCTCTTCCTTTTCTTATTTAAAAGTAGTAAGAGAAGAAACAGGATGAATGTTTTTGTGTGTAGTTTAGTTTTTACACTTTGGAAGATTAGAATATAAAAGTATAACAGGACTGTGTTGCTGCAACGCTTAAAGACGACAGACGGACATCGTGAAGCGCCGCTGGAAGCACCGTTAAGGAACGGGCAATTTGGCATCCACACTGCACTCACATATCTGTGGGTTCCACATTCATTCAGTGGGATCTTGAAGAGGGCAAGGTTAGAGACGACTTTTTGAGGAGTGCAGGACTTGTTACCCCCGGCAGTGAGGTGGGCAAGGGAAAGGGGAGGGTCGGTGAGGGAGGCAGAAACAGAGAAGACAAAATGGTGGTCCGCCGTACACTCTGAGCACAAGAGAAACAGGTGGAATAGAAGTAAATATTCCCAATGTCATTTTTTTTTTCCCCAGTGAGCTGCAAAACTGCATTACAAATGGGCTCTCTTAACAGTCCAAACTGTGTGCAAAAGGGAATGTAGTAACAGGGTTTTTTTGTTTTGTTTTTTTTTTTTAAAAAAAAAGGTCCTACTTAGTCTCCACACTAATGAGTGGGGTGGGGGCATTAAACAAGACACACATTAAGCTTGACAGAAATCAGCGGAAGCTTGAATTCCTGCTGTGACTGGTTACTTCGCCAAGAATCTCTGACAGTTCCCACCTTCTTCTAACACGGGTGGATGGTATGGATGCAACTCACCGTCCATAGGGTAGTAGCAGGTGCTGGTTTCTGGGCAGAAACAGCAGCCCAGAGAGAGGCACTGCACGGCAGAGGCGTGGCCAGAGCCGCAGGGTAGACGGTGCGCCCTGGGAAGGTCACACCCGGCTGCAAAGGAACAATACGAACACGCAGTCAGGAAAGTCAGGGCCTTCCCCCCGCCCCAAAACAGGGTGTGTGAATTTTCACCTGCCTCCATCTCGTCTCTTTCCTCTAAACACGGCGCATTTTTAGCCCCTGCGAATCGCAGACTTGCCGCTGCACTGACAATGAGAGTAAAATGGATGGAGATCGAGTGGAAACACGTGAGGGGTCAGTTTTGACTTTGTCTCGATGGGCTGGCGTATTCACATTGTGTGTGCATGTGTGTGTGATTCAAGAGCCAACTCTGACACAAGGGAATGCCACTGTAGTTTTGGTTAGTGTACCTTGAACAGCGGGGACGGGGCAGAACAACTGGGCCGCAGCCGTCTTACCATCCAGAGTCTGATACTTCAGCATAACCGTGTATCGGTCGTCCTGTTTAACAAACAAAATGTTCACAGCCAAGAGCCACTGACCGAGAAGACGCTTTGGTCTGACACATGGGAGACACATGAGTGAATGAGGTCTTTGGATACCTTCCTAGCCATGTGACACGAATCGAAGGGCAGGGTCACAATGATGTCACCACTTGTGCCTCTGCTATGTAAGTATCCACAGTACCCCGGGGAATCCATCAAACGGACAAACCGTCCATCAATATCTGGAAGAACAATCGAGCATAAAATATGAGGTTATGTAATCATACATCCAGGAATCAAGGCCAATGTATGTATTAAAACTTAAAGTGAAATAAACACATAATGAACGAAATACAACACACAAAAAACCCCTCCCCCGATACATTTCAGAACATTGTTTTCAGTATGCAATAGTACATCAATTGGTTAAGGTGAGGGGGGAAAAAAAAAGCTAAGGGTGATTATTATACTTAATAGGCAACTCAAATTAAATCATAATGAACCAACCTTGGACTACGAGTTTAGTCACAGACCCAGGAGGTAACGCGACATTCATGTGTTCGGAGGTGCAGAGCACTTTCGGTGGTGCATGCAGCTGAGATATCGCATGAGGCGGGAGGGTTACTGGTTTCTGGCTGTGGATCATGCTGATGGGGATGGGAGTAGGCGGGGCACCTGTGGTGATACGGGGTGGAACGTAAGGACACTCCAGTTCAAACGTCCGATTTCTCTCTGACTTCATGTCCCAAAACCTTAGAGTTAGAGAGTGCATAGAGGAAGGCTATAGAGAGAGAGAGAGAGAGAGAGAGAGAGAGAGAGAGACACATATGCCGGACACAATGTCATTCCATTAAATATAGTCAAAAATCAATGTCGTCACCTCAGAACAAGCTATTATGTGCAGCCTGATCGACGTAAACATATCCAGGGTTTTAATGAACACCTCACCAACACATGTGAGTGGCAGGCAGGTAGAGGAGCGGAGAAGATAAGTCTCACATCACTCTGGCCATCAAGCCGAACCTTATAATCACAGTCCACTGGGATATTAGCATATGACACCCAGGTACTCCTCCTTATATCTAAAAAAAACGGAAAACAGCCGACAAGTATAATCACATTAACATCATGTTCTACTGAAATTAAACTTTGTGGGTAGAAAAATGAGAAGGAGATATAAAATCTCCATTTTATATATATATATATATATATATATATATATATATATAAAAATATATTTACTAATTTTTGTTAAACAGGACTCTACGAATATCTGATGGCACAACCAGCCAGGAGAAACACTGAATAACTTCTGAGCAAAACCTTTTTTTTATTTCAGAGAAATGCAAGAAATCAAATGACGTCTGCTGAATTCTTTTTTTTTTTTTTTAAACACTTCAAAAAGGTGCTGTTGCAAATAAAGATGAACAGTCCGGCATACACACACACACCTCACCTTTAATCTTGAGGTCAAATATATCCATATTTGCAACAGGTAGTGAGACAACCAGGCCATCCACTGAACAGCTGAGGGAGACGGGCAGTGGGGCAGGTACGTCATCCGACCCTTTGACGGTGGGCGTGATCCTGGACTGGGAGGTCGACGAGGGAGAGGCGGTTGTGGACAGAAGTTGACGGGGGTGATAGATGGCACAGACTGTTTGGGCATAGGGTGGGCAGGTGACGGGAGACTGCAGATGGGTCGGATGGTGTGCTGTGGGCATCGCTGACAGAGAATTGACAGGATATTGAACGCTGGGCGGCGCAGTCAACGTAGGACCACGAGCAGTGGTTGTTGTAGAAGTTGTAGCGGTTGTGGTTGGATGTGCGGTTCCAGTTGCAGGGGGTGGTGGTTGTTTCACCAAATAATAGACGGCAGGCACGGAATACTGATGTAGAGGAGGCGCAGGGGTTCCTGGGGGACCACCAGACATGGGGGGCTGGGTTTGGGGCAGCATATAAGGATAAAGGGTATACGGTGAGAGTGACAATGGAGTGGGCACTACACTGTCTGGATATTGAGCCAAAGGTTTGATATAAGGATGCGTTGGGGGTTGGGGTCTAACCAGAGGGATAAGGACCTGCTGGAAAGAAGGGGGATGAGGTACCAGGGAGGGTTTAGGAGTCGCTACTGGAGTAGGGACTGGGGTTGGTGCAATGGGGAACTGAGGCTGAGGTGGATGAGGATATGGCAATAAGGGACCATAAGGGTAGAATGGATAAAAATGAACAGGTAAACGACAGGAGAGCGTGAACTCCTTTCCGTCCAGTTGGACAACGAGTGTACTCACACCGTCCTAGAGCAAGACAAGTGATTGAAAGCACACGGGTGAATTCCTAACTCAGCCTGGTTTTAGTACAAATTAGTTATTGGTCACAAATGGTGTCCGTATCAACACGAAAACAATGTTCGCGTTTACAGGACCCATTTATCATTTTAAGAGATAGCATTACGAAGTTATTTCCTCTGAGCTCTACCCCATCCCACTTGCTCAGTCTCCAATCTAAAATTTCAATGATTCAAATGACTTCCACCTGTTAAGGCCAAGACTCCTTACTCTCTTAAAAAGAAAAAGTCAAAATCTTCCTTTTGGGAACAGGATTATACTTAAATTTACAGCCACAGCAACTTACTTTGACAGTCACACACGGGGCATTGTATGGAGCTACGAGGACAAGTTCCTTGGAGGGAAAATCCACATGGTGCGTGCAAGTCTGGGACACCAGAGGCATCCAGCTGTCCTTCACTGTGGAGAACAGGTGGAGAATAAATGTTCAGTGCAAACTGGATCCAATTCCGACAGACAAATGCATCACTTGGAGGACAGGTTGATGGGGGGGAACCTGCATTTACTAATGAATGACAGACACCTCCACGAAATACAAACCTCCTCTACGGACATGATGTTCCTTTTAACCACAATCAGAAAGGGTTATAGGTCAATTTCCGTTCATAAATAATTCTGCTGTGCTTTCTGTGAGTAGTAGAGTGCTACTCCACACATGCCAGAGTACAAAGGCTGTCTAACAGATATTCCAACCCTCTTTTCTGTTCTCTCTCTCTCTCTCTCTGACTCACATACAGACACATTAACACACACACACACACACACACACACACAAACGTGAAAGAGCGCTGACTTCAAAACAAGAATGACACCCAGCCTAATTGGCTTCTTTTCTCGCACAAAAATACAAACATACATGGAGACACACACACACACAACCCTTACCCCTGGCCCCAAATGTCTCCATTGCATCCTGTGCTCCATCAATCTTCACAGCCATGCCAGTGGCTGAACAGAAGACTTCAGTCCCTACATATCTAGGCTTTGTTGACATGGGACAGGATAGTTTCACTGGGATACCCCACCAAAGTAATGACAGAACATAACTGCCATTCTGTTGGAGACAGAGCAGATGGGAAGATTCAGCGATGTACCAGAAACATCACACATAACTTGGAGGCAGTTTCAATTGCGCTGAACAAGTCACTAAAACCCAAAAGTGCCATTATGTTTACGATGTATTTCCACTAGTAGAGACATCGTTTTCAAATGACTACAAGCTGTTTAAGCCTTCTTGCAGTGCTTTTATTCTTTCTGTCCAGCAGTATACATCAGAGTCAATGGGGGCCACCAACAAGACATACTTTAATACCTCCTGTGTAACGTAGCACCCGTCATATGGCGCACTCAACACAAGGTCTCTCCATGTTGCCTTCACTGTGTACCCACAGTGAGGTGGCACATGGAACAGGGAGACAGGAAGAGCATCGCCTGCAAACACGCATTAACTGTCAGTTTTCATATTATAGACCTCCATCCAGAGCCTCCCTGTACACAATCACCACACACCTGGTAATGTAGTGGTTTAATGCCTCTAAAAGTAACATTTAACAATGGAGGAGAGAGGGGTTGTCATTTGTCACTGATTGATTTAAGTGAATTCCCTGAACTAGGTATTCATAAGTCAAACTGAACATCACTTGACATAATATATAAAAAATGACCCAAATTTTAGTTAAGTGGGGAATTCTTACCTCTGTCCACAACCAGATGTGCATAACCTCTGCCCTGGGCTTTAAGGGTCATAACATTCCCTAAACAGAGCACCAAAGGCCTCATCGCCTGCCATGCCGCTGTGATATGAAAACCAGATCCCCGCTGGGGACCATACATCTTTCCCGGTGTACCTCGTTCCTCAAACCCTACTCAAGAATTTACGGCGGATCAATTAAAGGCATTATCCGAATTTATATGATCGTGAATAATTCTCTTATTCGCTTTTAAGGGTCGTGACGTTGTTACACACATGATCAACAAGGTGACTCACCTGGAGAATCAGAGTGATAGAGAGGGTCAAAGTCAACTGATCTTTTCTGCGGATTAAATACCCTGGAAGGTTCTTTGGTCCCTGTGGCGCTCCGTGGGTGACGAGAAGCCGAATAATTCGATTTGAAGTTCTTATTGTGGATTTGAGTTACGTCCCACACTGACCTGTTTGCTCTGAATGGCCCGTCTGAGCTTTTAGTTTGGTCGGATTCGACTGTGTGGAACGAGGAGGAATCGATCAGAGCGGTCCGTTTAGTCGTTACATATCCTACATCGCCCGCGTATGAAACGTCCGTGACGGCACTCTCAGCATGCTGATTCGAAAATCTGGTTTGCTGACCGCTATCTTGAAAGCGGTACTTCGGTCTGTAGCCAGTCGTAGTGTCATTCACTTCAACAGTTGCGGTATCCTCTCCATTCCGTCCTGTCTCGTTTTTCAGATACAAAACATAGTTTCTGGGCGCGTTTAGATCATCTTCGCTTAATGAAGTACTGGCTCCAAAATGTGAACAAGATATCATCAGAAAACACAAAAATACTACGTCTCTAATCAGTTCACAATACATTGCAAATTTGACGATTTTGCTCACACATGCCAGAGGACGCACGGGCAAAAAGTCTGTCAAATCAGTGGATGCGGAATAATCCTAGAAAATTAACAAGCCCCACCTGTGCTCACGACAGCCAATTAAGGTAGCGACCAAGATGTCTCTCGGCTTTCCTTTGAAGCCCAGACAGATATCATAAACTCCATTCTAACCTCAAAAAACATAAGTGATTTCTCCCTTTTGATAAATGCTGCCTTAAAAATGGCTTGCTGTGCAATGCAACAGTGACTAATTCAAGAGTAATCATACACACTGGTGTTCATACTCTTCATCTAAAATGATGCAAGGGACATTGAAATGTCCAAATCAGCTGACCTGTAATCATTTACAATAGCTGCTGGAAGTGACTGCAGGCTCAGATGAAGAAAATGTGAAGTATTCTTTTTTAATCTGTTCTTGCCAATTGAGCATGCAACTAATCATGGCCCCTACGTGTGCTAAAATGACTTCTGCTACACAGCCATGCAAATCTGTGACCCAGATTTAAATGGGGGAACATAAGGGCTTGGGCAAATGGTATGACCAAAACTGAAAAAGTGCCAATATCAAGCCTGCATGTTCCCAAACACTGACCATCAAATTCAGTATTCACACAACTAGGTGTTAAAGCTGGACCACTGTTTGCCATACCAAACAGGTTCCATTATTTTTAATGCAAGTTTATTATCCAAGCATAAATCTGCTTTACACAGAATAAAGTGCCAACATACAGTATTACTCTCCACTAACTCCATGGTGACCAGTGGCTGACCCAGAATCCCCCCCCCCCCCCCCCATTGTCTGGTCAGAGCCAAGATATTAAAGACACTGATGCAAAGTAATCTAGAAAGATCTTTATTGAATCAAACTGAAGCCTAATGATCCACATTAATGCCAGTACTGATCAGAGGGGCTCATCTGGTCCGTTTCAAAGGTCCTGATTAAATGAAACAAATGCAATTAGTGCTTCTACACATGAAAAACCACACTGGATGACCAAATTAGCAGACAGACATTCACTCACTCCGAACAGTAGGTCTTTCCACAAAAGCATATGATGTTCCACGAGGGGCATGCTCCAAATTTGAGGATGGGCTTAACCAATTTGCAGATCCAAGATGCAAAATACGCTCATCCTGTTCTCTAGGGACAGGGGGCACATGCTTCGCCCCAGTTTGACCCTTAGCAGCATCAAACCGAGGCCTATGAGGTCGAGTTGAAGGTTGGTTTTTGACTGTGTGGTATTGTGGACCCTTAGGTGCTTGAAGAGTAGAAATTGGATTTGCATGCCTTGTTTCTTGCTGATGTCCTATTACAGGAGCAAAATGAGGTCTGGGAGCTGACTGAGCTGAGGGATCAGGTTGGTATCCGACAGTGTGGAACGGGTGAAACCTAGGAACTGGATCAACCGGCCTCATTTCTTGCTGATGCCCTTTAACAGGAGCAAACAGAACTGGAAACCTCTGGTATAGATATTGGTCCTGTGCAGTCACATGTGGAACTATGGGAATTGGTTGAGTTGTAGGGGCAAGTTGGACACTGGCCTTTTGGTATTGATTAGGGTGTTCTACCATTTGATCTTGTGAGTGCTTCAAGGCTAGGGGAGCATCATCTAGACCAACCGGTCCAACTTGCAGCTGATCTCCTTTAACAGAGACATACTCAGTCTTTGGAACTGCAGTGGCATGATAAGGCTCAGGATCCTGAGGCTTCCGATACCAGTTCGGTGCAGGCTGTTGAGAGTAGTGTTCGTCATATACAACTGGCAACGCAGCAACAGGTTTTTCAGCAGTTTGGTCAGGCTGCTGGTGTGAAATGTGAGCTTGTGGATCTCTGACAGTTGGCCTCATTTGGGCCTCAGCTTCCCAGAGTTGTTGGCCAATCGCTGGTCCCATTTGAACAGGCTTGCTTGGAGTCTGGATTCCATGAGGTTTAGAAACAACCTGTTCATAATGTTGGTTTTGTTGACTGATGAAATCATTCTGCAGTTGGGAACTAGGAACTCGGGTTTGGACAGCCTGAGGAACAGGCTCAGTGGACGCTTGTTTGGTGTCTTTTGCAGGATCATGCTGTGAATCTTTGGAAAATGGTGGTGAAGTAAGAACACTAGACCACAGCTGTTGATTCGTGGGTAGGGAATGTATAAATGTTGAAAAAGGATTTTCAGGTTTAGGAGGAAGTTGGATTTCTGGTGAGGGTCTAGTTACAGGGATGAGTTGATCAGCACTTTCTTGGTTCAAGAGTCGTTTAGCTCCCACAGGGGCTGGGGCTTCAGTGGTAGGTAGTTGATCTACAACTGGCCGTTTCTGTTGCTGTGAAAATTCACCGAGAATAAGTGGTTCTCTCAAGTCTTTTGCTGGTGTCTCAGGAGATCCGAGTTTTTCATACTGACAGGAGTATGTTGCCATCGTCTCTCCAAATAATATTACAATTGTGTAGAAGCCATCCTAAGAATAAAAGAAACAAACCAATATTTCATTAATTGGAGAACTCAGACAATTGCAGACAGTGCAACAATAAGGGAACTACCTATAAAATTCAGGTCAGCTCCTTTACTCCACTAAAGTTTGACTGGAAATGGGTCAACAGTTCACACCTTGTAGCTCATCCCACAGCTACCGTAGGGGGCAAAGAAGGCAAGCTCTCCAGCAGCGGAACTAGCAGCCTGCCAGCACTGAGCACCAACAGAGAGCAGGGAAGCCCATTGTCCATTCACTGAGGGAAACAAAAGAGGGCCAAGCATTAAAGAAGAAATTCAAAAGCCACCTGAAAAGAGGTGGGACAAGCCAGCAATCTACACAACATTTGCTAATACAAGGTGGCAAAAGAGGGATGTCGGACATGGGAGGATGAGAACAGTGCATCTTGTGTTCCCTACAGTGAAAATGCACGGGGAAACAGTGACAAGGCCATTAAATTGCAACATGCTCCCAACTGATGCCAACTTTCTACCAGGTTCCCACAACCTAGGCATAGGATTTATTTGCTAAAGTACTCCACCTAAATGAATCCCCTTAGTTAGACTTAGCTCTAAAAATAAAGCCAACCCAATTGCCTATTTATAATATTAAGCTTCATGCATTTGAATACTTAAGTGTTACATAAATAAGCAGTGGCAAGCATGCTTTATGCCTGGTGTCACTCGCAAAGTCAAGTGTTATGGGGGATCATACTTCAGCAATGTGCTTTTAACCACCAGGCCAAAGTGTGACGATGCAATCCAAGCCCAGGTAGCTATATCATATCAAAATGCAAACAGAGGCTACCTAATGACGTGCGTTTCAACACTTACCTCCAACTGTGAACAATTTTGCATCCTTTTCCATGACGGCTATAGACATGCCATTATGGTAGCATGCAACAGCAGGATTAATGGGACCATCACATGATCCAATCAAATCCATGTTGTACCAGCGAAGTGGCAGTACATATTGAGATCTCTAGAAAATCCCACCCCCCACAAAAACAAAACTTCAGACATGAACTGTGAAGTGGGCGCACATAGGATAACTACACAGAAAACTATGCCCTTAAAAGGAGATCTGAACTGGCAAGGAACACTGCATGTGCCAATCACCCCGAATGATACCTCTTGTCTGACGTAACAAGAGTTGTACTGGAACACAAGGTCAAGGCTGTTCCATGTGCGCCTCTCAGACACCCCACAAGATGACTGAATCTGAGCAAGGGTGACGGGAACGCCATTTCCTGAGAAATAAGGGGAAGAAAGTCTCATCACGCACTGTAACAGTACAGCACAAAGCATGGACCAAAGTCTGGCAGTTTGACACAGACCATCGATCTAAATCAAACTAAAATAGGAACGCACCAATGGTGATGCCACCTTTAAACAACCTTATTCACTACAATATAGGCCTAGTAGAGGAACATTACTGCGCGCATTTTAACAGTAGTCAGTCGAAACACGGTCTAGTGTTTAACTCACGTTGGTAAACTTGGAGCCCTTCGGCGTCCGACGGGCTGATCCTGACGATCATGTCATGGTCTCCGCAAAGCACGACTGGTGTTGGAATCTTTGTTAGCGGCTGTGCGGTCTTAGACGCAGAATCTGTATGCTGGTTTTGCCAATTTGTATACCTTCCATTCGAATCTGTACTCATCCGGTTTCTGGAGTCGTGTCGAGACAAAACACCCGAGTTGTCGGTCCAGGATGGGTTCGAGAGGGAACCTGGAGGGATGGACACGGCCACGTTCCCATCGGTCTTGGAGCCATGGCAAGGATAATCAATGTAGCTTAGTGCCGTTATTAACAAACAGAACAATCGGATATGGTTACGCTCCCTGATCATCATGCCGACGTTAGTTCCTTCTGGTCTTAAGTGGACAACCAAACCTAAGCAGGTGAACTGTCCTTTGGGGTTCTCGCGTTTAAACGCAGTACAAATCGACCACACAAAACGCGTTAACACAGAATTCCGACTACCCTTTCAATCGTTAAGGATTTCGATGGGGCTATAAATAGTTTAACGTCCCGTTTCATGCCACAGGGCTAGTGAAAAGCTGTTAATTGCACCGTCTTGCGTGTCATTATTGTCAGATGAGTAGGCTAATTAACTCTGTGTCTTTCAGTTTTTCCAGCTGTGTTACTCTCGTTAACGTGGGATGCGTCGACATAATAAAACAAAATAAAATCCACGGGTACTATCTAATTGTTTTTTTAAAGACGCAATCATTTCCTAATGAAAACTGAAGAACACCTCTCAATTTCTCCGCGCTATGGTGCGGGACTGTAACTTGGTCACTGGGTGTCGCTTCAGACCCAACTAATACAGTGAACATGAAAAGTTGTGCATCGGCTTTCGCAGTTGACAAGGGGGGTATTTCAGAAAGCGGGTTTAACAAACTCTGAGTTTAATTCTGAACTCTGAGTTGATGAACCCTGAGATGAGAAACTCTGAGTTTTCGGTTCCAGAAAAGCTGATCTGATTTGGTTCGATCAGCTCTGACTATGTTAACTCTGAGTTAAGAGCGTGCATGACAATTATAAAAAGCCATCATCAATGGAGCTCTGATACTACGATGCACCATGGCAACCGGCGAAAACAAAAGTCGTTTTACTTTACCCCGCTGCAGTTAGAAATTCTGATACGTGTTTATGGCGAGTATGAGCACATTTTCCAAAAAAAACCCCAAAAACCCCAAAACAACTGCATCGGTAAAGGCGAGACAATTGGAGTGGGAGAGAATTGCTGCCCGAGTCAGTGCATAAGTTTGAATGCAGAAGTCTATTCATTTAACATTTAAGCCCACTTTCTTTTAATATTACAGGTGGAAGTGGTGGAATGTAATTGAATAAAATCCTATTTTCTTTTAGGAGCAATCTCATGGGCACAAAGCGCACTTGGCAGCCGCTGAAAATGAAATATAAAAATATAGTTCAAACAGGTAAGACACATTTTGCTAAGGCCTATAGGCTCATGGTTGTACCTCATTTCGGTTTTAATCATGTTCGACATATTAAACAAAGTAAATGTCATTCAGTGGCTATTTCAACTTGGAGTAGCTTTAAGCTCCAACAGAATGCTGTTTTTAAGACACACAAATGTTCTCTCGCCTAATATCCTGCTTAGCAGATTAACATTTGGGCTGTAAATACTCCCAGAGATTTTGCCAATTATAGTAGTTCAAAGTATATTGAAACAGAATGCTCTTCTTCATCACAGGTTGATGATGAAGACACGTTGTCTGCTGCCACAGAGAGGGATTCAGAAAGGCCTACAGTGGTTTACATTAATATTATGTATGGTAGCTACTGCTATTTCTCCCCCTATTAAAATGTTTTTACATTCTTGTATGGAATTTTGAGTTTAAAATGCACATTAAAGGAATGACACGTTCTTATCCTTTTTAACAGAGCATGACTGGGCATTACCAGGAGGAGAGTCCATCAACCTCCACAGCACAGATTGACACAGTGAGATGTTCAATAAATGCCAAGTTAATTCTGCATGTGGAACTGTAGAATTTAATGTCATCCTTATGTTTTCTCAGTTATGAATTAAGGAGTTGTATAAAATGCATCTCCTGAAGAAAATGGCTAAAACTGACATAGAAATGATGCACTTGCAGTGGCACATTAAAAGGCCTATCTTGAAATTCAATTACTGGAACACAACTTAGAGGTGAGTACATGGTCACAGGTGAATTGTTGGAACAATCTAAATATAGTAATTGTTGCATTTGTAGGAAATAAAGAAGACCAAATGAAATGTGACTGATTTTTCTTTATTTGACTGCTGGGGGTGGTGGTATCTTAATCTGTGAAATGTTTTTGGCAAATTATCTTTTGGACGGCTCCTCCGTCCGGGACATCTGCAGGGTGGATGGGACTGTCTTCCTCAGGATCGTTCATTTGTGCGGCAGGGTGCTGCTCTCTTCTAATTGTGGCGATATTATGGAGAACAACACATGGCAAAATAGTGTCACATGCCGTCTCTGGGGTTACTCTGACTTTACGCAGACGCTGGAGCCGGGCTTTGAGCATGCCTACTGTCATCTCAACCCAGGCTCTAGTCCTGCAGTGGGCCACACTGGAATGTTGTTGGGGGCCCAGGTCAGGGTCAGTGCAAGGGCTCAACAGAGAGGGCTGGCATGGGTACTCTCTGTCACCATGCAGGTGGCCATCAAACCCTCCTACAGTGGATACATTTTAAGGGTGGTAAAAGAGGGAGACAAGGAAATGATATTTGTGCAAAGCTTTACTTACCATGTGCAAATTTGTTGCTCAGGGTACACTAATGATACATTCGTATATCATGCACAGAGCCGGGCCACTGGCTTCAACATTTGTGATCAAGTGTGCTGCATCACATATGATCTTGACAGTGCAGAGAATGAGAAATACTAGTTGCAGTATATTGTGATGTACAGGCTTTGTTATTGGAAGACAATAATCAGTGTACCTGCACATTAATGCTGTGGAAAGACTTCCTATTCACATATTCTACTTCATTAACTGAAGGAGCAGTGATAGGGATCTGTGTGCCATCGGTGAAGCCCATGACACTAGGAAACCCTGCAACATAAAAACTAACGACTAATCTGAGGTCGCAGCAGAATGACATGAACACGATACAATTTAAAATATCATTACCTTTAACTGAATGATTCTACATAAGTCACCTGCAATCCTGTGTAATTCCTCCTCACTGGTCCCTAGACACTACGAAAATGTGTAGTAGCCGTTTAAGTGCAAGGGACAATTTTTTACGGCTCCACAAACAGTTGCTTTCCTGATATACTCGGCGTCGCCAGCGTTATAAAGGAAATTCCAGTCGGCAAAAAAAATGAAGAGCAAAGAATTTGCTCTGATCTGAGGGCAAGAAGTCCACGGTGTCTAATATTAGAGATGCAGGTCGGAGTTGTTCGGATAAATGATAGATTGTGATGAAAAACGGTAACGCTCGGTTACGTAATCAGGGAATGATAATACATCTAATCGGGGTCTCAAAAACCTCTCCCGACATAAGGCTATGCGAATTAATTTGGCTTCAACACCGATCGGGTTAGCGACGAAAGGAGACGCCATGTTTGACAGATGCTTCAGGTTCAGTCGGAGGGAGGAGTTAGGGAGAAACTCAGGGTTTGTTGAAGAAAACCTGCCAGCGAGCAGGTTAGGTTCACAGAGTCAGTTACCACGGTAACTGAGCCAGAGTTTGAGTTACCTCGCTTTCCTGAACGGAAAATCCATAGTTTCCTTCATCTCAGGGTTAACAAACTCAGAGTTTTCACTAAACCCGCTTTCTGAAATACCCCCAAGGACTGCTGTGATTGGAGAAATTGTGTTGGACTGTCACAATGCTTCACCAACAGACGGTGTAGCCACGAAGAACCAAAAGAGTCTGGATAGGTCTGATTTCAGGTGCCGCAAAGTGGGGGCAATGCTGATGCTCACTGTCTATAGGTAGACAGTTCGTCGTGGCTTCACTGCAGAAAGTGAGGACAGAATGTAGCCGTTCTTGACATAGCAGCAGTTTGTTTTTGGGTTTAGATGAGACGACACGTGAAGACAATTTGTGCAAGTTCCTCTTTTAACTTTAATTCAGCATTCCCCCCCAAAAAGAGATCATCTGCACTCTGCACTAGTTTATGTGAAAAAATGAAGAATCATAGAGAGGTAGCAACACTTCTGAGCTGGAAATACATATAGTGTCATCAAGTCTGTGTGGATTTTATTTCACGGGCGTATGTACATATAACATGTAAAACGTGAATTTGTCAAACGTCATTTTTGTTGGTAGTCTAAAAAATACGAACATCTACGCGACTTTGCCGTTTAGTTTAAAGGAATAACATGTCTAAACGGTAGTCTCTAATCTAAAAGTTCAATGTTTCAAATGACTTCCACCTGTCATGGCCAAGACTCCTTACTCTCTTAAAAAGAAAAAGTCAAAATCTTCCTTTTGGGAACAGGATTATACTTAAATTTACAGCCACAGCAACTTACTTTGACAGTCACACACGGGGCATTGTATGGAGCTACGAGGACAAGTTCCTTGGAGGGAAAATCCACATGGTGCGCGCAAGTCTGGGACACCAGAGGCATCCAGCTGTCCTTCACTGTGGAGAACAGGTGGAGAATAAATGTTCAGTGCAAACTGGATCCAATTCCGACAGACAAATGCATCACTTGGAGGACAGGTTGATGGGGGGGAACCTGCATTTACTAATGAATGACAGACACCTCCACGAAATACAAACCTCCTCTACGGACATGATGTTCCTTTTAACCACAATCAGAAAGGGTTATAGGTCAATTTCCTTTCATAAATAATTCTGCTGTGCTTTCTGTGAGTGGTAGAGTGCTACTCCACACATGCCTGAGTACAAAGGCTGTTTAACAGATATTCCAACCCTCTTTTCTGTTTTCTCTCTCTCTCAGACTCACATACAGACACATTAACACACACACAAACGCAAAAGAGTGCTAACTTTAAAACAAGAATGACACCCAGCCTAATTTGCTTCTTTTCTCACACAGAAATCTTCATAGCCACGCCAGTGGCTGAACAGAAGACTTCAGTCCCAACATATCTAGGCTTTGTTGACATGGGACAGGATATTTTCACTGGGATACCCCACCAAAGCAATGACAGAACATAACTGCCATTCTGTTGGAGACAGAGCAGATGGGAAGATTCAGCGATGTACCAGAAACATCACACATAACTTGGAGGCAGTTTCAATTGCGCTGAACAAGTCACTAAAACCCAAAAGTGCCATAATGTTTAGATGCTTTCCCACTAGTAAAGCTGTCATTTTCAAATGACTACAAGCTGTTTAAGCCTTCTTGCAGTGCTTTTATTCTTTCTGTCCAGCAGTGTACATCAGAGTCAATGGGGGCCACCAACAAGACACAAGACATACTTTAATACCTCCTGTGTAACGTAGCACCCGTCATATGGCGCCATCAACACAAGGTCTCTCCATGTTGCCTTCACTGTGTACCCACAGTGAGGTGGCACATGGAACAGGGAGACAGGAAGAGCATCGCCTGCAAACACCCATTAACTGTCAGTTTTCATATTATAGACCTCCGCCCAGAGCCTCCCTGTACACAATCACCACACACCTGGTAATGTAGTGGTTTAATGCCTCTAAAAGTAACATTTAACAACGGAGGAGAGAGGGGTTGTCATTTGTAACTGATCGATTTAAGTGAATTCCCTGAACTAGGTATTCATAAGTCAAACTGAACATCGCCTGACATGATATATAAAAAACGACCCAAATTTTAGTTATAAGTGGGGAATTCTTACCTCTGTCCACAACCAGATGTGCATAACCTCTGCCCTGGGCTTTAAGGGTCATAACATTCCCTAAACAGAGCACCAAAGGCCTCATCGCCTGCCATGCTGCTGTGATATGAAAACCAGATCCCCGCTGGGGACCATACATCTTTCCCGGTGTACCTCGTTCCTCAAACCCTACTCAAGAATTTACGGCGGATCAATTAAAGGCGTTATCCAAATTTATATGATCGTGAATAATTCTCTTATTCGCTTTTAAGGGTCGTGACGTTGTTGTACACATGCTCAACAAGGTGATTCACCTGGAGAATCAGAGTGATAGAGAGGGTCAAAGTCAGCCGATCTTTTCTGCGGATTAAATACCCTGGAAGGTTCTTTGGTCCCTGTGGCGCTCCGTGGGTGACGAGTAGCCGAATAGTTCGAGCTGAAGTTCTTATTGTGGATTTGAGTTACTTCCCACGCTGATCTGTTTGCTCTGAATGGCCCGTCTGAGCTTTTGGTTTGGTCCGATTCGACTGTGTGGAACGAGGAGGAATCGATCAGAGCGGTCCGTTCGGTCGTTACATATCCTACATCGCCCGCGTATGAAACCTCCGTGACGGCACTCTCAGCATCCTGATTCGAAAATCCGGTTTGCTGACCGCGATCTTGAAAGCGGTACTTCGGTCTGTAGCCAGTCGTAGTGTCATTCACTTCAACAGTTGCGGTATCCTCTCCATTCCGTCCTGTCTCGTTGTTCAGATACAAAACATAGTTTCTGGGCGCGTTTAGATCATCTTCGCTTAATGAAGTACTGGCTCCGAAATGTGAACAAGATGTCATCGGAAAGCACAAAAATACTACGTCTCTAATCAGTTCACAATCCATTGCAAATCTGAAGATTTTGCTCACATACATGCCAAAGCACGCACGGGCAAAAAGTCTGTCAAATCAGTGGATGCGGAATAATCCTAGAAAAATAACAAGCCCCACCTGTGCTCACGACAGCCAATTAAGGTAGCGACCAAGATGTCTCTCGGCTTTCCTTTGAAGCCCACAGACAGATATCATAAACTCCATTCTAACCTCAAAAAACATAAGTGATTTCTCCCTTTTGATAAATGCTGCCTTAAAATGGCTTGCTGTGCAATGCAACAGTGACTAATTCAAGAGTAATCATACACACTGGTGTTCATAATCTAAAATGAAGAAAATGTGAAGTACTCTTGTTTAATCTGTTCTTGCCAATTGATCATGCAACTAATCATGGCCCCTACATGTGCTAAAATGACCTCTGCTACACAGCCATGCAAACCTGTGACCCAGATTTAAATGGGGGAACATAAGGGCTTGGGCAAATGGTATGACCAAAACTGAAAAAGCGCCAAATATCAAGCCTGCATGTTCCCCAAACACTGACCTGTCAAGATTGAAGCTCAAATTCAGTATTCACACAACTAGGTGTTAAAGCACTGTCTGCCATACGACCAACAGGCTCCATTTTTTTAATGCAAGTTTATTATCCAAGCATAAATCTGCTTTACACAGAATAAAATGCCAACATACAGCATTACTCTCTACTAACTCCATGGTGACCAGTGGCTGACCCAGAATCAACCCCCCCCCCCCCCCCCATTGTCTGGTCATAGCCAAGATATTAAAGACACTGATGCAAAGTAATCTAGAAAGATCTTTATTGAATCAAACTGAAGCCCAATGATCCACAGTCATGCCAGCACTGATCAGAGGGGCTCATCTGGCCCGTTTCAAAGGTCCTGATTAAATGAAACAAATGTAATTGGTGCTTCTACACATGAAAAAACCACACTGGATGACGAAATTAGCAGACAGACATTCACTCACTCCGAACAGTAGGTCTTTCCACAAAAGCATATGAAGTTCCAACAGGCTAGCTTGGAGTCTGGATTAGTTTCTGTTGCTGCGAAAATTCACCGAGAAGTGGTTCTCTCAAGTCTTCTGCTGGTGTCCCAGGAGATCTGCGTCTATACGGACAGGAGTACGCAGTCGCCGTCCCTCTAAATAATACGACAATTGCGTAGTAGCCATTCTAAGAACAAAAGAAACAAGCCAATATTTCATTAATTGAGAACTCCAGTCTCTGGATCCCAGTATCAGACAATTGCTGACAGCGCAACAAGGGAACTGCCTATAAAATCCAGGTCAGCTCCTTTACTCCACTAAGGTTTTAGACTGGAAATGGGTCAGTTCACACCTTGTAGCTCGTCCCACAGCTACCGTAGGGGGCAAAGAAGGCAAGCGTTCCAGCAGCGGAACTAGCAGTATACCAGCACTGAGCACCAACAGAGAGCAGGGAAGCCCATCGTCCATTCACTGAGGGAAACAAAGAGGGCCAAGCATTAAAGAAATTCAAAAGCCACCTGAAAAGAGGTGGGACAAGCCAGCAATCTACACAACGTTTGCTAATACAAGGTGGCAAAAGAGGATGTCGGACATGGGAGGATGAGAACAGTGCATCTTGTGTTCCTTACAGTGAAAATGCACGGGGAAAAACAGTGACAAGGCCATTAAATTGCAACATGCTCCCAACTTTCTACCAGGTCCCCATAAACCTAGGCATAGGATTTATTTGCTAGAGTACTCCACCTAAATGAACGCCCTTAGTTAGACTTAGCTCTAAAAATAAAGCCAACCCAATTGCCCATTTAATATTAAGCTTCATGCATTTGAATACTTAAGCGTTACATAAATAAGCAGTGGCAAGCATGCTTTATACCTGGTGTTACTTGCAAAGTCAAGTGTTATGGGGGATCTATACCTCAGCAATGTGCTTCTAACCACCAGGCCAAAGTATGACCGATGCAATCCAAGCCCAGGTAGCTATATCAAAATGCAAACAGAGGCTACCTAACGACGTGCGTTTCAACACTTACCTCCAACTGCGAACAATTTTGCATCCCTTTGCGTGACGGCTATATACATGCCATTGCTGTAGCATTTAACAACAGCATTACTGGGAGTAGCAGCATTACTGGGAGTAGCAGCATTACTGGGAGTAGCACATGACCCAATCAAATCCATGTTGTACCAGCGAAGTGGCAGTGCATACAGAGATCTCTAGAAAATCCCACCCCCCACAAAAACAAAAACATCAGACATGAACTGTGAAGTGGGCGCACATAGGATAACTACACAGAAAACTACGCCCTTAAAAGGAGATCTGAACTGGCAAGGAACACTGCATGTGCCAATCACCCCGAATGATACCTCTTGTCTGACGTAACAAGAGTTGTACTGGAACACAAGGTCAAGGCTGTTCCATGTGCGCCTCTCAGACACCCCACAAGATGACTGAATCTGAGCAAGGGTGACGGGAACGCCATTTCCTGAGAAATAAGGGGAAGAAAGTCTCATCATGCACTGTAACAGTACAGCACAAAGCATGGACCAAAGTCTGGCAGTTTGACACAGACCATCGATCTAAATCAAACTAAAATAGGAACGCACTAATGGTGATGCCACCTTTAACAACCTTATTCACTACAATATAGGCCTAGTAGAGGAACATTACTGCGCGCATTTTAACAGTAGTCAGTCGAAACACGGTCTAGTGTTTAACTCACGTTGGTAAACTTGGAGCCCTTCAGCGTCCGACGGCCTGATCCTGACGATCATGTCATGGTCTCCGCAAAGCACGACTGGTGTTGTATACCCTCCTTTCGAATCTGTACTCCTCCGGTTTCTGGAGTCGTGTCGAGACAAAACACCCGAGTTGTCAATCCAGGACGGGTTCGAGAGGGAACCTAGAGGGATGGACACGGCCACGTTCCCATCGGTCTTGGAGCCATGGCAAGGATAATCAATGTAGCTTAACGCCGTTATTAACAAACAGAACAATCGGACACGGTTACGCTTCCTGATCATCATGCCGACGGGGTTCTCCCGCTTAAACGCAGTACAAACTGACCACACAAAACGAGTTAAGACAGAATTCCGACTATCCTTTCAATCATTAAGGCTTTCATGGGGCTATAAATAGTTTAACGTCCCTTTTCACGCTACAGGGCTAGTGAAAAGCTGTTAATTGCACCGTCTTGCATGTCATTATTGGCAGATGAGTAGGCTAATTAACTCTGTGAGTCTCTCAGTTTTTCCAGCTGTAGGTGTTACTCTCGTTAACGTGGGATGCGTCAGCATAATAAAACAAAATAAAATTCACTGGTACTATCTAATTATTTTTTTAAAGACGCAATCATTTCCTAATGAAAACTGAGGAACACCTCTCAATTTCTCCGCGCTATGGTGCGGGACTGTAACTTGGTCACTGGGTGTCGCTTCAGACCCAACTAATACAGTGAACATGAAAAGTTGTGCATCGGCTTTCGCAGTTGACAAGGGGGTATTTCAGAAAGCGGGTTTAACAAACTCTGAGTTTAATTCTGAACTCTGAGTTGATGAACCCTGAGATGAGAAACTCTGAGTTTTCGGTTCCAGAAAAGCTGATCTGATTTGGTTCGATCAGCTCTGACTATGTTAACTCTGAGTTAAGAGCGTGCATGACAATTATAAAAAGCCATCATCAATGGAGCTCTGATACTACGATGCACCATGGCAACCGGCGAAAACAAAAGTCGTTTTACTTTACCCCGCTGCAGTTAGAAATTCCGATACGTGTTTATGGCGAGTATGAGCACATTTTCCAAAAAAAAAACAACCTCCCAAAACAAAACAACTGCATCGGTAAAGGCGAGACAACTGGAGTGGGAGAGAATTGCTGCCCGAGTCAATGCATAAGTTTGATTGCAGAAGTCTATTCATTTAACATTTAAGCCCACTTTCTTTTAATATTACAGGTGGAAAAGGTGGAATGTAATTGAATAAAATTCTATTTTCTTTTAGGAGCAATCTCATGGGCACAAAGTGCACTTGGCAGCCGCTGAAAATGAAATATAAAAACATAGTTCAAACAGGTAAGACACATTTTGCTTAGGCCTATATCCTCATGATTGTACCTCACTTTGGTTTATATCATATTTGACATATTAAACAAAGTAAACATCATTCAGTGTGTACAAAAGGCTATAAACTGTTTGGTTTCGTTTTGTGTTTGTTTATTGACGTGGGTTTAGACGGGAGATATAGTTTCAGTTTGTTATATCCTTATGCATGACAAAGTTTAATTCATACCTTTTAAGTCCTTAAATCTATAAACGGGGCGGCGCTCGAGTTAAGTGCAGCGCCTACGTCATAATTAACGGACCCCCTTTCGTTTAGAAAGTAACGACATTTTACATTGATGTGCCGTGTTCCTGTTATATGTTTATTTACGGATTGTTACGATTTCACTTTATCAGCTGTGCGTTAATGAAAAAAAAACCCCCACACACACATACAACATTTAATACAGCTGTTCAATCTGTATTTGGTGTCCTTGTGAAGTCTGTACCTGTGCCCTATTGCATCCTGGCCTTAAGTGGTGTTCTGGCCGACACCCCAGGTTGAGGGCGGTGACAAATACAACCAGCGCCTCAGTAACAATACAGCTCTCACTTACATTGATGGTCCTGCTCGCCGGATATACGCCGCACTTACCCTAGTCAAGATGGATGACGTCCAAGATTTTGGAGCCTTTGGCGCACGCCCCCGACGTCATATTCGCCCCCCTCTACATTATAAAGACTACGAAGTTGATTTCAACGATCTTGGCGCACACAGGTATGGACATGAAAGACAATGGATGACTCACCGGGAAGGAGAGGCCAAGAAGACCCCCCTCACCTCTCCACACACAACTCCACTACGCCTGCAGCGAGAGAAGAATGCTGTCCTCCAGGGAGCAGATACATGCTATGCAGCCAGGAGTGTGCTACATGATCAGGAGGAGCGGCAAGCCCACCAGCTGTGTCCAGATGGAGAACAGGAGAGGTTACGAGATCATCTTACCCCTCGCCACAGCCCCTATCACACAGTCCACCAAGCGGCAGAGTTAGAGGAGATTCAGCATGAACGGCTCCTACTTCAGCAGTCACGGCAGCGCATGTCAGAAGACCTAGCAGATCTACGAGCAGTCCGTACAGAGATGCTACAGCTGGTGAACAGTGCTCGCAGTCTTCAGCATCACCAGCCATCACAAGAGGTGCGTACCAGTTATCCCGACACCTTGCACAATGATGAGGAAGAAGACTGGCCGGCGCCACCACCCTGGTTAAGTGAAGGTGAAGAAACACCATCCCTGAGCAACCAACCTATGCTAGAACGCCTCAACAAAATGATGAGTGAACTTCAACTCCTAAAGAATGAGGCTCTAGCAGCCAAGCAGAATCAGTCCTTACCCAGCCAACCGCCGCCAGCAGCCTCAGCCCATGGGCCACCAAGAGCTACTTACCATCACGCTTCTGCGGGCACAGTGCTACAGCGCCCGCCCTGGTCTGGTTTAGCTCCTCCTCCACCAAAGTTCACCTCCACACCTCATGAAGTGCCTGCGGACCCACCTGCTGTTTGTCCTCAGCCAGCTGAATACCCATCGCCTCCTCAGCACCTTCTCTACACATCAGGACCAACACCAGTGTACTCTAGGCCGCCCTGTTGGAGCACCAGCCTGGACACAGCCTACCGGGGGCCCCGTCCAACCATCCCTAACCTCTCCCAGAGAGACCCTGGTGAGTTCGCTCATCTCAAGATTGCCCTAGAGAACCTGTTACCCCAGACAGTACTGAACTGTTTAAGTAACAAGTATTAGTAGACCATTTGAAGTTGGAAGAAGCCAGATTGGTAGCTGATGCCTACATTCACTCTCAGACACCCTTTACAGACACCATGATGGCTTTAAATGAGAAGTTTGGACAGCCACATCAGTTAGCTCTTAAGAGAATCGACACGGTAATGGACTCACCTGGCATCAGACGTGGTGATGTTGCTGCTTTTGAGAAATTTTCTCTTCAGATTCAGTCATTGGTGGGGATGCTAAAGACGCTGGGCCCTGATGGAGAGGTAGAGCTGCAGTGCGGTTCTCATGTCGCTCGTCTGCTTACTAAGTTACCCCCAGAGCAGCGAGCTGAGTTCCGCAGATGCATGTTCAATCGCTCTGGGCACAATTACACCCTTAAAGACCTGGCTGCCTGGCTGAAGTATGAGTCCTGGTGCCAGGACTTTGAAGGGCAGCTATCTCCCAGAGGGGCAAAGGACAAGCAGAATAGTCAGAAGCCTGAGGTGCGATCAGGGAAACGCTCTGTTGCAGTGCTGCATGGACGACACACCCAAGGAGGTGAAATCTCCAAGCAATTGTCCAACCAAGGTCAAGCCATCACCTTACTGTGCCTTTTGTGGTAACCGAGATCACCATCTGAGTCAGTGTGCAGCCATCAGCAGACTCAACAAAAACCAGTTAACCGACTGGATAAAAGCCAATAAAAGGTGCTGGCGCTGCGCCCACTCCCACCATGCAGCACAGTGCAACCTGAAGAAGCCTTGTAACCTGTGCCAGGGACGTCACTTACAAGTTCTTCATGACGTTAATAGTGGATGACCTAGAGCACCAACACAAGCAGCAGTGTCCCAGGATAGAGGTGAGAACGCAACAGATGTGTTGTACCTAGACCGACCTACAGAAGGCAGCCGAGTCTTGCTGAAGGTTGTCCCAGTTCTCCTCTGTCACGGCGGCCGAACACTTGATACATATGCAGTATTAGACGACGGGTCTGAGAGGACCATGTTGCTGCCCACCGCTGCTCAGAAGCTAGGTCTCAAAGGCACCCCTGAAACCCTACCTTTACGCACAATCAGACAGGATGTACAAACGCTCCATGGCAGCTGTGTATCCTTTACCATCTCACTGAGGGCGAGGCCAAAGACTCAGTATCGCATCACCAACGCCTTCACAGCAGCTCGCATTGATCTAGCAGATCACACCTACCCCATAGAATCGCTCCAGAAGAAGTATAAACATCTGAACGGGTTACCCCTCCAGCCATTCAAAAGGATCAAACCCTCACTGCTCATAGGCAGTGATCACCCACACCTCATCACTCCTACTGAGCCTGTACGCCTGGGGCCCCCAGGGGGTCCCGCTGCTATCCGCACTAGGCTGGGCTGGACGCTACAAGGCCCCTCAAGTGTCATCTGCCAGCTGACCAGACCACAACAGTGCCTGGTGACCTCTGTCCCACCTCAGGTGAGCGAATTAATGAAGCATGTTGAGAAGCTCTGGCAGGTCGATACCATTCCCCTCAAGAATGACAAGATAGTGACACGTTCGAAGCAAGACAACCTAGCTCTTAGCCTGCTTGAAAGTAAGACAACCCGGGTGGAGATCGATGGCATACTACGCTATGCCACTCCCTTGCTGCGCCACAAAGACATGCCATGCCTGCAGGCCACTCTCGATGCTGTTATGCCCAGCTTGAGGGGTGTAGAGAGAAGACTCCAGAGAGATCCTGAAAGGGCAGAGATATACCAGGCGGAAATGGCGAAGCTGATCCAGGCTGGGTCTGTCATCAAGCTGGATCCCTCAGAGTGGAATAGAGGAGACGAGGCATGGTATATTCCCCATCACCTAGTTAGTCATAATGGCAAACACCGGCTTGTATTTAACTGCTCCTTCCAACACCGAGGTCAGAACCTTAATGAGTTCCTCTTGCCTGGCCCAACCTTGGGGGCGTCGCTGCTGGGAGTCCTACTCAGGTTCCGCGAGCGTGCAGTAGCTGTAAGTGGAGACATAAAGAGCATGTTCCACCATGTTCGGCTGCTCCCTGAGGACCGGCCTCCCCTGCGCTTTGCGTGGCGTGACCTGTGCCAAGACAAGCCCGCTGCAGTATATGAATGGCAGGTACTCCCCTTCGGCACCACATGTAGCCCATGCTATGCTGCTTTTGCCTTGCAGCACCATGTGAGAGAGAACAGTCAACCTGGAGATGAGGTGAGGACGTCTATAGAGAGATGCTTTTATGTTGATAATTGTCTCCAGAGTCTGCCCACCACCACAGAGGCAAGAGCCCTCGTGGACAAGCTAAGAGCCCTCCTGTCTTCAGCTGGATTTGTGCTTCGCCAGTGGGCCAGCAATGAACCAGATGTCATTAGCCACCTTCCGGAGGATGTTCGGTCTAGCAGCGCTGAACTCTGGCTTGCACAGGACAAGACAGACAGTCCTGAATCAACACTTGGCCTCAGCTGGCGCTTCCCCACTGACACGCTAGGATATAAATGCCGCCCAGTCCATTATGGTGTGCTTACTATGCGTAATATCTACAAGGTGCTTGCCAGCCAATATGACCCGTTGGGTTTCATCTTACCTTACACCACTAGGGCTAAGATGTTAGTTAGATGCCTGAGGGACAAGCATAGAGGTTGGGATGATCCACAGCTACCTCCAGACCTCCTACAGCAATGGAGAGTGTGGGAAGAAGAGCTGCAATTTCTTCCTCAGGTCGTCCTTCCTCGACCATACCTGCCCAAGAATGCTGCTACACCAGTGAGAGAGAGAGAGCTACACATATTTTGCGATGCATCTGAGCAGGCCTATGGGGCAGTGGCGTACCTGAGGATGGTTGAAGGTAATGACGCAGTACGTTTGGCCTTTGTGATGGCTCGCTCCAGGGTAGCCCCCAAACGCTTACACTCCATGCCCAGGCTGGAGCTGTGCACCGCGCTTATTGGAGCGCAGATCTCCAAGCTCCTAGGTAATGAGCTTACTCTGCAGACTGAGAAGACCATCCTGTGGACCGACTCTACAACAGTGCTGATTTGGCTACGCTCAGAATCTTGCCGTTTCAAAGTCTTCGTCGGCACTCGCGTAGCTGAGATCCAAGAGCTGACCCACCCCCACACATGGCGCTATGTCGATTCTGCGCAAAACCCTGCCGATGACATCACTCGCGGCAAGACCCTACAGGACCTGACAAGATCCAACCGGTGGAGTCAAGGGCCCCCCTTCCTGCTCATGGACCCAGATCAATGGCCAGCAGACCCTACCAGCACCCTAGGAGACCCTCCAGACCCAACTGAGTTACGCAGGGCAACCTTTTGTGGGATGTCATCCACATCTGGAAGTCAAGCGGCCTCAGACCTACACCGGCATAACACCTGGAAGGAGCTGCTGGAGCCTACTGTCCAGGAGCTGTACGGGGCGGCTGCAGAGGATAGCTGTCCAACTGCTGAGGACTACCGTCAAGTGGAGATGCTTCTCCTGAAGAGAGCCCAGCGAGACAGTTACCCTGACGAGTTTCGTCTCCTTAGGGCAGGAAAACCCATCCCACGCAGTAGCCGGCTCTTGACCCTATCCCCAGAGCTTCATGAGACTGGAGAGCTCATCCGGGTTGGTGGTCGCCTTCGCCGATCTGAGGACCTAGCCTATACAAACCTACACCCATTGGTATTAGATCCCTCAAATCCAGTCACCCGTCTGCTCATACAGGATTTCGACAGCCGCCTGCGACACCCAGGACCAGAGCGCGTTTTCGCTGAAATCCGGCGCACATATTGAATCCTGCGAGGCAGGGAGGCAGTTCATCAATTCCAACGAACCTGTACCGAATGCCACCGATGGAGAGCGAAGCCTGCTGTGCCCAAAATGGCAGACTTACCTGTAGCTCGTCTTCGCCTCTTTAAGCCAGCCTTTTATTCTACGGGCGTTGACTGCTTCGGGCCATTCGAAGTCAAGGTGGGACGTCGCTTGGAGAAGAGGTGGGGAATAATATTTAAATGCCTGACCGTCCGAGCTGTGCACCTGGATATCCTGACCTCGACTGATGCAGACTCCTTTCTGATGGCACTCTGTAGGTTTGTCGCCAGGAGGGGGACACCTGCTGAGATTTATTCCGACCAAGGGACGAACTTTAGAGCTGGTGAGAGAGAGCTGCGTGAAGCGTTTGCGGCAATGTCTTCAGATCTTCAGCTGTTTTTAGCCCCAAGCAAAATCCACTTTCATTTCGATCCCCCTGCTGCACCTCATTTTGGGGGTGTGTGGGTTTAGACGGGAGATATAGTTTCAGTTTGTTATATCCTTATGCATGACAAAGTTTAATTCATACCTTTTAAGTCCTTAAATCTATAAATGGGGCGGCGCTCGAGTTAAGTGCAGCGCCTACGTCATAATTAACGGACCTCCTTTCGTTTAGAAAGTAACGACATTTTACACTGATGTGACGTGTTCCTGTTATATGTTTATTTACGGATTGTTACGATTTCACTTTATCAGCTGTGCGTTAATGAAAAAAAAACCCACACACACATACAACATTTAACCCTCTATGGGACTTATTAAGGATATTAATTGAAAAAAATCAAAGACTTTTAATTTTAAGTGTATTTAGGCATAAAATAAATTTCCTGTGCTCACTTTCCCAAAATGACCTTTGACCTTTTTTGGGGGGTGCCGTCATTTATAAATGACTACGTCCCATTAGGGTATATATTTTTTCATGTTTTCCCAATGTAAAAAGCAATTCATTAATGAACAATGGCATAATTATCCATTAACATATTTTATTAAGAAATCAGTTAATTCGTTTTATTTCAGGATCTTTCTGACAAAACAAAAACGATAAAGATAAAAGTCTGTGAATTATTAATTTTGTGTATATACAATGATAATTCATGTAACAAAACATAGGCTGAATCTCCTCACTGGATATGTTAGAAATGTCCCCTGCTGATATGCATCCATCTGTCACTCATGAAACTCAACCAGGCAGTTCTTTTTTGGTGTGAAGCACAGGTGTACATCACATTTCCTGCATTTCTTCTCATTGGCATCACATCAGCTATTTTATCAATACGTAAGTGTGCCTGCCAGCACATGCATGTTGCTGGTACACCATATATTGACATCTGGAAGGCAGAGCCAATGAACTGCTCCATTTCCTTCTCTGTACAGTTCAGGGGTAGATTAACATCTTTTTGCACAGAATAAAGGTTGGTCTGATGTAAGATGTGTTTGAGACACTCAGAGGAGAACATCTGCCTAAAGTAATAGGTTGGGGAATGCACCCTTTCTGCTGTAGCCAGACGCATCTTCCAGTCAGGGATCAGGTAATGGGCACGGACTCCTGACTTCCACAACAACCTATGACATGTCCCTGGCTGAAGATTCTCCTCACTGTCTGGCTCCTCATTCTCCTCATTCCCTTCCTCACTGCCATCACTCTCACTGGCGCTGCTTACCTGATGCTCATTATTCCTGTCTTCCACTCTTACAACTACCTTGTCCTCATCACTACTGATCTCACTGTCCTCACTGCCCTCAGGAATAGGCATAGCTTTGCCTTTCACCTTGCCATAAAACTTACAAACATCAACCTAAGAGAGATATATGTGTAAATTGTCCGTGCCTCTATATCATAACAATAGAAGAATAGATGGAGTCATTATGGAAATTTCTATCCCTTAATAGGACTTTGTCAGTTATACATGACGTGGAGTTTTTAATGGTTTTTAAAGACTAATTTTTAGAAATCTTCAAATGAAATGACTGGAAGTGTTAGAAAACAGTTTGAGCTATCTACTAATATTTTTTTGGTAAATGATTTTTATATCTTTTATTGTTTAAAATGACCTTCCCATCGTGCTACTCCTGCATGTGACTCAACATGTGCTCTTGTCTCCTTCACTTCCTGGTAGCAACAAATGTTACAAACATATTAAATAAACTTTGATTTTACTGGTTAGAGGGAATGTCAAGGCACACGTTTTTGGGACAATTTCATTGGTCAAGAGTTTGTGTTATTTTTTTTAGCAGTTTTCCTAAGTGTCATTTATAAATGACGAACTCCCATAGAGGGTTAATACATCTGTATTTGGTGTCCTTGTGAAGTTTGTACCTGTGCCCTATTGCATCCTGGCCTTAAGTGGTGTTCTGGCCGACACCCCAGGTTGAGGGCGGTGACAAATACAACCAGCGCCTCAGTAACAATACAGCTCTCACTTACACAGTGGCTATTTCAACTTGGAGTAGCTTTAACCCCCAACAGAACGCTGTTTTAAGACACACAAATGTCCTCTCGCCTAATATCCTGCTTAGCAGATTAACATTTGGGATGTAATTACTCCCAGAGATTTTGCCAATTATAGTAGTTTAAAGTATACTGAAACAGAATGCTCTTCTTCATCAAAGGACGATGATGAAGACACGTTGTCTGCTGCCACAGAGAGGGATTCAGAAAGACCTACTGTGGTTTACATCTTAATATTATGTATGGTAGCTACTGCTATTTCTCCCCCTATTAAAATGTTTTTACATTCTTGTGTGGAATTTTGAGTTTAAAATGCACATTGAAGGGATGACACATTCTTATCCTTTTTAACAGAGCATGACTGGGCATTACCAGGAGGAGAGTCCATCAACCTCCACAGCACAGATTGACAGTGAGATGTTCAATAAATGCCAGGTTAATTCTGCATGTAGAATTGTAGAATTTGATGTCATCCTTATGTTTTCTCAGTTACCGATTAAGGAGTTGTATAAAATGCATCTCCTGAAGAAAATGGCTAAAACTGACATAGAAATGATGCACTTGCAGTGGCACATTAAAAGGCCTATCTTGAAATTCAGTTACTGGAACACCAGCTAGAGGTGGGTGCATGGTCACAGGTGAATTATTAATTATTGGAACAATCTAAATATAGTAATTGTTGCACTTGCATTTTTAGGAAATAAAGAAGACTGATTTTTCTTTATTTGACTGCTGGGGGTGGTGGTATCTTAATCTGCGAAATGTTTTTGGCAAATTATTACTCAGATAGCTCCTCCATCCAGGACATCTCAGGATTGTTCATTTGTGCGGCAGGGTGCTGCTCTCTTCTAATTGTGGCAATATTATGGAGAACAACACATGGCAAAATAGTGTCACACGCCGTCTCTGGGGTTACTCTGACTTTACGCAGACGCTGGAGTCAGGCTTTGAGCATGCCTATTGTCATCTCAACCCGGGCTCTAGTCCTGCAGTGGGTCACACCGGAATGTTGTTGGGGGCCCAGCTCAGGGTCAGGGTAAGGGCTCAACAGAGAGGGCTGGCATGAGTACTCTCTGTCACCAAGCAGGTGGCCATCAAACTCTCCTGTAATTATACAGTGGATACATTTTAATGGTGTTAAAGGAGGGAGACAAGGGAATGATATCTGTGCAAAGCTTTACTTACCATGTGCAAATCTGTTGCTCAGGGTACACTAATGATACATTCATATCATGCACAGAACCGGGCCACTTGGCTTCAACATTTGTGATCAAGTGTGCTGCATCACATATGATCTTGACAGTGCAGAGAATGAGAAACACTAGTTGCAGTATATTGTGATGTATAGTCTTTGTTATTGGAAGACAACAGTCAGTGTACCTGCACATTAATGCTGTGGAAAGACTTCCTATTCACATAGTCTGCTTCATTAACTGAAGGAGCAGTGGGAGGGATCTGTGTGCCATTGATGCTTCCCATGACACTGGGAAACCCTACAACTTAATAACTAACTACTGATCCCAGTCTGAGGTCGCAGCAGAATGACATGAACACGATACAATTTAAAATATCATCATCAACTTCTACTGAATGATTCTACCTCAGTCACCTGCAATCCTGTGTAATTCCTCTTTGATGTCTGTGCCCAGGAGACACTACGAAAATGTGCAGTAGCCGTGTGTGCGAGGGACACTTTTTTACGGCTCTACAAACAGTTGCTTTCCCGATATACTCTGCGTCGCCAGCGTTATAAAGGAAACTCCCGTCGGCAAAAAAAATGAAGAGCAAAGAATTTGCTGTAATCTGAGAGCAAGTAGTCCACAGTGTCTAATATTAGAGATGTAGGCCGGAGTTGTTCGGATAAATGGTAGATTGTGATGAAAAACGGTAACGCTCGGTTACGTAATCAGGGAATGATAATACATCTAATCGGGGTCTCAAAAACCTCTCCCGACATAAGGCTATGCGAATTAATTTGGCTTCAACACCGATCGGGTTAGCGACGAAAGGAGACGCCATGTTTGACAGATGCTTCAGGTTCAGTCGGAGGGAGGAGTTAGGGAGAAACTCAGGGTTTGTTGAAGAAAACCTGCCAGCGAGCAGGTTAGGTTCACAGAGTCAGTTACCACGGTAACTGAGCCAGAGTTTGAGTTACCTCGCTTTCCTGAACGGAAAATCCATAGTTTCCTTCATCTCAGGGTTAACAAACTCAGAGTTTTCACTAAACCCGCTTTCTGAAATACCCCCAAGGACTGCTGTGATTGGAGAAATTGTGTTGGACTGTCACAATGCTTCACCAACAGACGGTGTAGCCACGAAGAACCAAAAGAGTCTGGATAGGTCTGATTTCAGGTGCCGCTAAGTGGGGGCAATGCAGATGCTCACTGTCTATAGGTAGACAGTTCGTCGTGGCTTCACTGCAGAAAGTGAGGACAGAATGTAGCCGTTCTTGACATAGCAGCAGTTTGTTTTTGGGTTTAGATGAGACGACACGTGAAGACAATTTGTGCAAGTTCCTCTTTTAACTTTAATTCAGCATTCCCCCCCAAAAAGACTCTGCACTAGTTTATGTGAAAAAATGAAGAATCATAGAGAGGTAGCAACACTTCTGAGCTGGAAATACATATAGTGTCATCAAGTCTGTGTGGATTTTATTTCACGGGCGTATGTACATATAACATGTAAAACGTGAATTTGTCAAACGTCATTTTTGTTGGTAGTCTAAAAAATACGAACATCTACGCGACTTTGCCGTTTAGTTTAAAGGAATAACATGTCTAAACGGTAGTCTCTAATCTAAAAGTTCAATGTTTCAAATGACTTCCACCTGTCATGGCCAAGACTCCTTACTCTCTTAAAAAGAAAAAGTCAAAATCTTCCTTTTGGGAACAGGATTATACTTAAATTTACAGCCACAGCAACTTACTTTGACAGTCACACACGGGGCATTGTATGGAGCTACGAGGACAAGTTCCTTGGAGGGAAAATCCACATGGTGCGCGCAAGTCTGGGACACCAGAGGCATCCAGCTGTCCTTCACTGTGGAGAACAGGTGGAGAATAAATGTTCAGTGCAAACTGGATCCAATTCCGACAGACAAATGCATCACTTGGAGGACAGGTTGATGGGGGGGAACCTGCATTTACTAATGAATGACAGACACCTCCACGAAATACAAACCTCCTCTACGGACATGATGTTCCTTTTAACCACAATCAGAAAGGGTTATAGGTCAATTTCCTTTCATAAATAATTCTGCTGTGCTTTCTGTGAGTGGTAGAGTGCTACTCCACACATGCCTGAGTACAAAGGCTGTTTAACAGATATTCCAACCCTCTTTTCTGTTTTCTCTCTCTCTCAGACTCACATACAGACACATTAACACACACACAAACGCAAAAGAGTGCTAACTTTAAAACAAGAATGACACCCAGCCTAATTTGCTTCTTTTCTCACACAGAAATCTTCATAGCCACGCCAGTGGCTGAACAGAAGACTTCAGTCCCAACATATCTAGGCTTTGTTGACATGGGACAGGATATTTTCACTGGGATACCCCACCAAAGCAATGACAGAACATAACTGCCATTCTGTTGGAGACAGAGCAGATGGGAAGATTCAGCGATGTACCAGAAACATCACACATAACTTGGAGGCAGTTTCAATTGCGCTGAACAAGTCACTAAAACCCAAAAGTGCCATAATGTTTAGATGCTTTCCCACTAGTAAAGCTGTCATTTTCAAATGACTACAAGCTGTTTAAGCCTTCTTGCAGTGCTTTTATTCTTTCTGTCCAGCAGTGTACATCAGAGTCAATGGGGGCCACCAACAAGACACAAGACATACTTTAATACCTCCTGTGTAACGTAGCACCCGTCATATGGCGCCATCAACACAAGGTCTCTCTATGTTGCCTTCACTGTGTACCCACAGTGAGGTGGCACATGGAACAGGGAGACAGGAAGAGCATCGCCTGCAAACACCCATTAACTGTCAGTTTTCATATTATAGACCTCCGCCCAGAGCCTCCCTGTACACAATCACCACACACCTGGTAATGTAGTGGTTTAATGCCTCTAAAAGTAACATTTAACAACGGAGGAGAGAGGGGTTGTCATTTGTAACTGATCGATTTAAGTGAAGTCCCTGAACTAGGTATTCATAAGTCAAACTGAACATCGCCTGACATGATATATAAAAAACGACCCAAATTTTAGTTATAAGTGGGGAATTCTTACCTCTGTCCACAACCAGATGTGCATAACCTCTGCCCTGGGCTTTAAGGGTCATAACATTCCCTAAACAGAGCACCAAAGGCCTCATCGCCTGCCATGCTGCTGTGATATGAAAACCAGATCCCCGCTGGGGACCATACATCTTTCCCGGTGTACCTCGTTCCTCAAACCCTACTCAAGAATTTACGGCGGATCAATTAAAGGCGTTATCCGAATTTATATGATCGTGAATAATTCTCTTATTCGCTTTTAAGGGTCGTGACGTTGTTGTACACATGCTCAACAAGGTGATTCACCTGGAGAATCAGAGTGATAGAGAGGGTCAAAGTCAGCCGATCTTTTCTGCGGATTAAATACCCTGGAAGGTTCTTTGGTCCCTGTGGCGCTCCGTGGGTGACGAGTAGCCGAATAGTTCGAGCTGAAGTTCTTATTGTGGATTTGAGTTACTTCCCACGCTGATCTGTTTGCTCTGAATGGCCCGTCTGAGCTTTTGGTTTGGTCCGATTCGACTGTGTGGAACGAGGAGGAATCGATCAGAGCGGTCCGTTCGGTCGTTACATATCCTACATCGCCCGCGTATGAAACCTCCGTGACGGCACTCTCAGCATCCTGATTCGAAAATCCGGTTTGCTGACCGCGATCTTGAAAGCGGTACTTCGGTCTGTAGCCAGTCGTAGTGTCATTCACTTCAACAGTTGCGGTATCCTCTCCATTCCGTCCTGTCTCGTTGTTCAGATACAAAACATAGTTTCTGGGCGCGTTTAGATCATCTTCGCTTAATGAAGTACTGGCTCCGAAATGTGAACAAGATGTCATCGGAAAGCACAAAAATACTACGTCTCTAATCAGTTCACAATCCATTGCAAATCTGAAGATTTTGCTCACATACATGCCAAAGCACGCACGGGCAAAAAGTCTGTCAAATCAGTGGATGCGGAATAATCCTAGAAAAATAACAAGCCCCACCTGTGCTCACGACAGCCAATTAAGGTAGCGACCAAGATGTCTCTCGGCTTTCCTTTGAAGCCCACAGACAGATATCATAAACTCCATTCTAACCTCAAAAAACATAAGTGATTTCTCCCTTTTGATAAATGCTGCCTTAAAATGGCTTGCTGTGCAATGCAACAGTGACTAATTCAAGAGTAATCATACACACTGGTGTTCATAATCTAAAATGAAGAAAATGTGAAGTACTCTTGTTTAATCTGTTCTTGCCAATTGATCATGCAACTAATCATGGCCCCTACATGTGCTAAAATGACCTCTGCTACACAGCCATGCAAACCTGTGACCCAGATTTAAATGGGGGAACATAAGGGCTTGGGCAAATGGTATGACCAAAACTGAAAAAGCGCCAAATATCAAGCCTGCATGTTCCCCAAACACTGACCTGTCAAGATTGAAGCTCAAATTCAGTATTCACACAACTAGGTGTTAAAGCACTGTCTGCCATACGACCAACAGGCTCCATTTTTTTAATGCAAGTTTATTATCCAAGCATAAATCTGCTTTACACAGAATAAAATGCCAACATACAGCATTACTCTCTACTAACTCCATGGTGACCAGTGGCTGACCCAGAATCAACCCCCCCCCCCCCCCATTGTCTGGTCATAGCCAAGATATTAAAGACACTGATGCAAAGTAATCTAGAAAGATCTTTATTGAATCAAACTGAAGCCCAATGATCCACAGTCATGCCAGCACTGATCAGAGGGGCTCATCTGGCCCGTTTCAAAGGTCCTGATTAAATGAAACAAATGTAATTGGTGCTTCTACACATGAAAAAACCACACTGGATGACGAAATTAGCAGACAGACATTCACTCACTCCGAACAGTAGGTCTTTCCACAAAAGCATATGAAGTTCCAACAGGCTAGCTTGGAGTCTGGATTAGTTTCTGTTGCTGCGAAAATTCACCGAGAAGTGGTTCTCTCAAGTCTTCTGCTGGTGTCCCAGGAGATCTGCGTCTATACGGACAGGAGTACGCAGTCGCCGTCCCTCTAAATAATACGACAATTGCGTAGTAGCCATTCTAAGAACAAAAGAAACAAGCCAATATTTCATTAATTGAGAACTCCAGTCTCTGGATCCCAGTATCAGACAATTGCTGACAGCGCAACAAGGGAACTGCCTATAAAATCCAGGTCAGCTCCTTTACTCCACTAAGGTTTTAGACTGGAAATGGGTCAGTTCACACCTTGTAGCTCGTCCCACAGCTACCGTAGGGGGCAAAGAAGGCAAGCGTTCCAGCAGCGGAACTAGCAGTATACCAGCACTGAGCACCAACAGAGAGCAGGGAAGCCCATCGTCCATTCACTGAGGGAAACAAAGAGGGCCAAGCATTAAAGAAATTCAAAAGCCACCTGAAAAGAGGTGGGACAAGCCAGCAATCTACACAACGTTTGCTAATACAAGGTGGCAAAAGAGGATGTCGGACATGGGAGGATGAGAACAGTGCATCTTGTGTTCCTTACAGTGAAAATGCACGGGGAAAAACAGTGACAAGGCCATTAAATTGCAACATGCTCCCAACTTTCTACCAGGTCCCCATAAACCTAGGCATAGGATTTATTTGCTAGAGTACTCCACCTAAATGAACGCCCTTAGTTAGACTTAGCTCTAAAAATAAAGCCAACCCAATTGCCCATTTAATATTAAGCTTCATGCATTTGAATACTTAAGCGTTACATAAATAAGCAGTGGCAAGCATGCTTTATACCTGGTGTTACTTGCAAAGTCAAGTGTTATGGGGGATCTATACCTCAGCAATGTGCTTCTAACCACCAGGCCAAAGTATGACCGATGCAATCCAAGCCCAGGTAGCTATATCAAAATGCAAACAGAGGCTACCTAACGACGTGCGTTTCAACACTTACCTCCAACTGCGAACAATTTTGCATCCCTTTGCGTGACGGCTATATACATGCCATTGCTGTAGCATTTAACAACAGCATTACTGGGAGTAGCAGCATTACTGGGAGTAGCAGCATTACTGGGAGTAGCACATGACCCAATCAAATCCATGTTGTACCAGCGAAGTGGCAGTGCATACAGAGATCTCTAGAAAATCCCACCCCCCACAAAAACAAAAACATCAGACATGAACTGTGAAGTGGGCGCACATAGGATAACTACACAGAAAACTACGCCCTTAAAAGGAGATCTGAACTGGCAAGGAACACTGCATGTGCCAATCACCCCGAATGATACCTCTTGTCTGACGTAACAAGAGTTGTACTGGAACACAAGGTCAAGGCTGTTCCATGTGCGCCTCTCAGACACCCCACAAGATGACTGAATCTGAGCAAGGGTGACGGGAACGCCATTTCCTGAGAAATAAGGGGAAGAAAGTCTCATCATGCACTGTAACAGTACAGCACAAAGCATGGACCAAAGTCTGGCAGTTTGACACAGACCATCGATCTAAATCAAACTAAAATAGGAACGCACTAATGGTGATGCCACCTTTAACAACCTTATTCACTACAATATAGGCCTAGTAGAGGAACATTACTGCGCGCATTTTAACAGTAGTCAGTCGAAACACGGTCTAGTGTTTAACTCACGTTGGTAAACTTGGAGCCCTTCAGCGTCCGACGGCCTGATCCTGACGATCATGTCATGGTCTCCGCAAAGCACGACTGGTGTTGTATACCCTCCTTTCGAATCTGTACTCCTCCGGTTTCTGGAGTCGTGTCGAGACAAAACACCCGAGTTGTCAATCCAGGACGGGTTCGAGAGGGAACCTAGAGGGATGGACACGGCCACGTTCCCATCGGTCTTGGAGCCATGGCAAGGATAATCAATGTAGCTTAACGCCGTTATTAACAAACAGAACAATCGGACACGGTTACGCTTCCTGATCATCATGCCGACGGGGTTCTCCCGCTTAAACGCAGTACAAACTGACCACACAAAACGAGTTAAGACAGAATTCCGACTATCCTTTCAATCATTAAGGCTTTCATGGGGCTATAAATAGTTTAACGTCCCTTTTCACGCTACAGGGCTAGTGAAAAGCTGTTAATTGCACCGTCTTGCATGTCATTATTGGCAGATGAGTAGGCTAATTAACTCTGTGAGTCTCTCAGTTTTTCCAGCTGTAGGTGTTACTCTCGTTAACGTGGGATGCGTCAGCATAATAAAACAAAATAAAATTCACTGGTACTATCTAATTATTTTTTTAAAGACGCAATCATTTCCTAATGAAAACTGAGGAACACCTCTCAATTTCTCCGCGCTATGGTGCGGGACTGTAACTTGGTCACTGGGTGTCGCTTCAGACCCAACTAATACAGTGAACATGAAAAGTTGTGCATCGGCTTTCGCAGTTGACAAGGGGGTATTTCAGAAAGCGGGTTTAACAAACTCTGAGTTTAATTCTGAACTCTGAGTTGATGAACCCTGAGATGAGAAACTCTGAGTTTTCGGTTCCAGAAAAGCTGATCTGATTTGGTTCGATCAGCTCTGACTATGTTAACTCTGAGTTAAGAGCGTGCATGACAATTATAAAAAGCCATCATCAATGGAGCTCTGATACTACGATGCACCATGGCAACCGGCGAAAACAAAAGTCGTTTTACTTTACCCCGCTGCAGTTAGAAATTCCGATACGTGTTTATGGCGAGTATGAGCACATTTTCCAAAAAAAAAAAAACCTCCCAAAACAAAACAACTGCATCGGTAAAGGCGAGACAACTGGAGTGGGAGAGAATTGCTGCCCGAGTCAATGCATAAGTTTGATTGCAGAAGTCTATTCATTTAACATTTAAGCCCACTTTCTTTTAATATTACAGGTGGAAAAGGTGGAATGTAATTGAATAAAATTCTATTTTCTTTTAGGAGCAATCTCATGGGCACAAAGTGCACTTGGCAGCCGCTGAAAATGAAATATAAAAACATAGTTCAAACAGGTAAGACACATTTTGCTTAGGCCTATATCCTCATGATTGTACCTCACTTTGGTTTATATCATATTTGACATATTAAACAAAGTAAACATCATTCAGTGTGTACAAAAGGCTATAAACTGTTTGGTTTCGTTTTGTGTTTGTTTATTGACGTGGGTTTAGACGGGAGATATAGTTTCAGTTTGTTATATCCTTATGCATGACAAAGTTTAATTCATACCTTTTAAGTCCTTAAATCTATAAACGGGGCGGCGCTCGAGTTAAGTGCAGCGCCTACGTCATAATTAACGGACCCCCTTTCGTTTAGAAAGTAACGACATTTTACATTGATGTGCCGTGTTCCTGTTATATGTTTATTTACGGATTGTTACGATTTCACTTTATCAGCTGTGCGTTAATGAAAAAAAAAACCCCACACACACATACAACATTTAATACAGCTGTTCAATCTGTATTTGGTGTCCTTGTGAAGTCTGTACCTGTGCCCTATTGCATCCTGGCCTTAAGTGGTGTTCTGGCCGACACCCCAGGTTGAGGGCGGTGACAAATACAACCAGCGCCTCAGTAACAATACAGCTCTCACTTACATTGATGGTCCTGCTCGCCGGATATACGCCGCACTTACCCTAGTCAAGATGGATGACGTCCAAGATTTTGGAGCCTTTGGCGCACGCCCCCGACGTCATATTCGCCCCCCTCTACATTATAAAGACTACGAAGTTGATTTCAACGATCTTGGCGCACACAGGTATGGACATGAAAGACAATGGATGACTCACCGGGAAGGAGAGGCCAAGAAGACCCCCCCTCACCTCTCCACACACAACTCCACTACGCCTGCAGCGAGAGAAGAATGCTGTCCTCCAGGGAGCAGATACATGCTATGCAGCCAGGAGTGTGCTACATGATCAGGAGGAGCGGCAAGCCCACCAGCTGTGTCCAGATGGAGAACAGGAGAGGTTACGAGATCATCTTACCCCTCGCCACAGCCCCTATCACACAGTCCACCAAGCGGCAGAGTTAGAGGAGATTCAGCATGAACGGCTCCTACTTCAGCAGTCACGGCAGCGCATGTCAGAAGACCTAGCAGATCTACGAGCAGTCCGTACAGAGATGCTACAGCTGGTGAACAGTGCTCGCAGTCTTCAGCATCACCAGCCATCACAAGAGGTGCGTACCAGTTATCCCGACACCTTGCACAATGATGAGGAAGAAGACTGGCCGGCGCCACCACCCTGGTTAAGTGAAGGTGAAGAAACACCATCCCTGAGCAACCAACCTATGCTAGAACGCCTCAACAAAATGATGAGTGAACTTCAACTCCTAAAGAATGAGGCTCTAGCAGCCAAGCAGAATCAGTCCTTACCCAGCCAACCGCCGCCAGCAGCCTCAGCCCATGGGCCACCAAGAGCTACTTACCATCACGCTTCTGCGGGCACAGTGCTACAGCGCCCGCCCTGGTCTGGTTTAGCTCCTCCTCCACCAAAGTTCACCTCCACACCTCATGAAGTGCCTGCGGACCCACCTGCTGTTTGTCCTCAGCCAGCTGAATACCCATCGCCTCCTCAGCACCTTCTCTACACATCAGGACCAACACCAGTGTACTCTAGGCCGCCCTGTTGGAGCACCAGCCTGGACACAGCCTACCGGGGGCCCCGTCCAACCATCCCTAACCTCTCCCAGAGAGACCCTGGTGAGTTCGCTCATCTCAAGATTGCCCTAGAGAACCTGTTACCCCAGACAGTACTGAACTGTTTAAGTAACAAGTATTAGTAGACCATTTGAAGTTGGAAGAAGCCAGATTGGTAGCTGATGCCTACATTCACTCTCAGACACCCTTTACAGACACCATGATGGCTTTAAATGAGAAGTTTGGACAGCCACATCAGTTAGCTCTTAAGAGAATCGACACGGTAATGGACTCACCTGACATCAGACGTGGTGATGTTGCTGCTTTTGAGAAATTTTCTCTTCAGATTCAGTCATTGGTGGGGATGCTAAAGACGCTGGGCCCTGATGGAGAGGTAGAGCTGCAGTGCGGTTCTCATGTCGCTCGTCTGCTTACTAAGTTACCCCCAGAGCAGCGAGCTGAGTTCCGCAGATGCATGTTCAATCGCTCTGGGCACAATTACACCCTTAAAGACCTGGCTGCCTGGCTGAAGTATGAGTCCTGGTGCCAGGACTTTGAAGGGCAGCTATCTCCCAGAGGGGCAAAGGACAAGCAGAATAGTCAGAAGCCTGAGGTGCGATCAGGGAAACGCTCTGTTGCAGTGCTGCATGGACGACACACCCAAGGAGGTGAAATCTCCAAGCAATTGTCCAACCAAGGTCAAGCCATCACCTTACTGTGCCTTTTGTGGTAACCGAGATCACCATCTGAGTCAGTGTGCAGCCATCAGCAGACTCAACAAAAACCAGTTAACCGACTGGATAAAAGCCAATAAAAGGTGCTGGCGCTGCGCCCACTCCCACCATGCAGCACAGTGCAACCTGAAGAAGCCTTGTAACCTGTGCCAGGGACGTCACTTACAAGTTCTTCATGACGTTAATAGTGGATGACCTAGAGCACCAACACAAGCAGCAGTGTCCCAGGATAGAGGTGAGAACGCAACAGATGTGTTGTACCTAGACCGACCTACAGAAGGCAGCCGAGTCTTGCTGAAGGTTGTCCCAGTTCTCCTCTGTCACGGCGGCCGAACACTTGATACATATGCAGTATTAGACGACGGGTCTGAGAGGACCATGTTGCTGCCCACCGCTGCTCAGAAGCTAGGTCTCAAAGGCACCCCTGAAACCCTACCTTTACGCACAATCAGACAGGATGTACAAACGCTCCATGGCAGCTGTGTATCCTTTACCATCTCACTGAGGGCGAGGCCAAAGACTCAGTATCGCATCACCAACGCCTTCACAGCAGCTCGCATTGATCTAGCAGATCACACCTACCCCATAGAATCGCTCCAGAAGAAGTATAAACATCTGAACGGGTTACCCCTCCAGCCATTCAAAAGGATCAAACCCTCACTGCTCATAGGCAGTGATCACCCACACCTCATCACTCCTACTGAGCCTGTACGCCTGGGGCCCCCAGGGGGTCCCGCTGCTATCCGCACTAGGCTGGGCTGGACGCTACAAGGCCCCTCAAGTGTCATCTGCCAGCTGACCAGACCACAACAGTGCCTGGTGACCTCTGTCCCACCTCAGGTGAGCGAATTAATGAAGCATGTTGAGAAGCTCTGGCAGGTCGATACCATTCCCCTCAAGAATGACAAGATAGTGACACGTTCGAAGCAAGACAACCTAGCTCTTAGCCTGCTTGAAAGTAAGACAACCCGGGTGGAGATCGATGGCATACTACGCTATGCCACTCCCTTGCTGCGCCACAAAGACATGCCATGCCTGCAGGCCACTCTCGATGCTGTTATGCCCAGCTTGAGGGGTGTAGAGAGAAGACTCCAGAGAGATCCTGAAAGGGCAGAGATATACCAGGCGGAAATGGCGAAGCTGATCCAGGCTGGGTCTGTCATCAAGCTGGATCCCTCAGAGTGGAATAGAGGAGACGAGGCATGGTATATTCCCCATCACCTAGTTAGTCATAATGGCAAACACCGGCTTGTATTTAACTGCTCCTTCCAACACCGAGGTCAGAACCTTAATGAGTTCCTCTTGCCTGGCCCAACCTTGGGGGCGTCGCTGCTGGGAGTCCTACTCAGGTTCCGCGAGCGTGCAGTAGCTGTAAGTGGAGACATAAAGAGCATGTTCCACCATGTTCGGCTGCTCCCTGAGGACCGGCCTCCCCTGCGCTTTGCGTGGCGTGACCTGTGCCAAGACAAGCCCGCTGCAGTATATGAATGGCAGGTACTCCCCTTCGGCACCACATGTAGCCCATGCTATGCTGCTTTTGCCTTGCAGCACCATGTGAGAGAGAACAGTCAACCTGGAGATGAGGTGAGGACGTCTATAGAGAGATGCTTTTATGTTGATAATTGTCTCCAGAGTCTGCCCACCACCACAGAGGCAAGAGCCCTCGTGGACAAGCTAAGAGCCCTCCTGTCTTCAGCTGGATTTGTGCTTCGCCAGTGGGCCAGCAATGAACCAGATGTCATTAGCCACCTTCCGGAGGATGTTCGGTCTAGCAGCGCTGAACTCTGGCTTGCACAGGACAAGACAGACAGTCCTGAATCAACACTTGGCCTCAGCTGGCGCTTCCCCACTGACACGCTAGGATATAAATGCCGCCCAGTCCATTATGGTGTGCTTACTATGCGTAATATCTACAAGGTGCTTGCCAGCCAATATGACCCGTTGGGTTTCATCTTACCTTACACCACTAGGGCTAAGATGTTAGTTAGATGCCTGAGGGACAAGCATAGAGGTTGGGATGATCCACAGCTACCTCCAGACCTCCTACAGCAATGGAGAGTGTGGGAAGAAGAGCTGCAATTTCTTCCTCAGGTCGTCCTTCCTCGACCATACCTGCCCAAGAATGCTGCTACACCAGTGAGAGAGAGAGAGCTACACATATTTTGCGATGCATCTGAGCAGGCCTATGGGGCAGTGGCGTACCTGAGGATGGTTGAAGGTAATGACGCAGTACGTTTGGCCTTTGTGATGGCTCGCTCCAGGGTAGCCCCCAAACGCTTACACTCCATGCCCAGGCTGGAGCTGTGCACCGCGCTTATTGGAGCGCAGATCTCCAAGCTCCTAGGTAATGAGCTTACTCTGCAGACTGAGAAGACCATCCTGTGGACCGACTCTACAACAGTGCTGATTTGGCTACGCTCAGAATCTTGCCGTTTCAAAGTCTTCGTCGGCACTCGCGTAGCTGAGATCCAAGAGCTGACCCACCCCCACACATGGCGCTATGTCGATTCTGCGCAAAACCCTGCCGATGACATCACTCGCGGCAAGACCCTACAGGACCTGACAAGATCCAACCGGTGGAGTCAAGGGCCCCCCTTCCTGCTCATGGACCCAGATCAATGGCCAGCAGACCCTACCAGCACCCTAGGAGACCCTCCAGACCCAACTGAGTTACGCAGGGCAACCTTTTGTGGGATGTCATCCACATCTGGAAGTCAAGCGGCCTCAGACCTACACCGGCATAACACCTGGAAGGAGCTGCTGGAGCCTACTGTCCAGGAGCTGTACGGGGCGGCTGCAGAGGATAGCTGTCCAACTGCTGAGGACTACCGTCAAGTGGAGATGCTTCTCCTGAAGAGAGCCCAGCGAGACAGTTACCCTGACGAGTTTCGTCTCCTTAGGGCAGGAAAACCCATCCCACGCAGTAGCCGGCTCTTGACCCTATCCCCAGAGCTTCATGAGACTGGAGAGCTCATCCGGGTTGGTGGTCGCCTTCGCCGATCTGAGGACCTAGCCTATACAAACCTACACCCATTGGTATTAGATCCCTCAAATCCAGTCACCCGTCTGCTCATACAGGATTTCGACAGCCGCCTGCGACACCCAGGACCAGAGCGCGTTTTCGCTGAAATCCGGCGCACATATTGAATCCTGCGAGGCAGGGAGGCAGTTCATCAATTCCAACGAACCTGTACCGAATGCCACCGATGGAGAGCGAAGCCTGCTGTGCCCAAAATGGCAGACTTACCTGTAGCTCGTCTTCGCCTCTTTAAGCCAGCCTTTTATTCTACGGGCGTTGACTGCTTCGGGCCATTCGAAGTCAAGGTGGGACGTCGCTTGGAGAAGAGGTGGGGAATAATATTTAAATGCCTGACCGTCCGAGCTGTGCACCTGGATATCCTGACCTCGACTGATGCAGACTCCTTTCTGATGGCACTCTGTAGGTTTGTCGCCAGGAGGGGGACACCTGCTGAGATTTATTCCGACCAAGGGACGAACTTTAGAGCTGGTGAGAGAGAGCTGCGTGAAGCGTTTGCGGCAATGTCTTCAGATCTTCAGCTGTTTTTAGCCCCAAGCAAAATCCACTTTCATTTCGATCCCCCTGCTGCACCTCATTTTGGGGGTGTGTGGGTTTAGACGGGAGATATAGTTTCAGTTTGTTATATCCTTATGCATGACAAAGTTTAATTCATACCTTTTAAGTCCTTAAATCTATAAATGGGGCGGCGCTCGAGTTAAGTGCAGCGCCTACGTCATAATTAACGGACCCCCTTTCGTTTAGAAAGTAACGACATTTTACACTGATGTGACGTGTTCCTGTTATATGTTTATTTACGGATTGTTACGATTTCACTTTATCAGCTGTGCGTTAATGAAAAAAAAACCCACACACACATACAACATTTAATACATCTGTATTTGGTGTCCTTGTGAAGTCTGTACCTGTGCCCTATTGCATCCTGGCCTTAAGTGGTGTTCTGGCCGACACCCCAGGTTGAGGGCGGTGACAAATACAACCAGCGCCTCAGTAACAATACAGCTCTCACTTACACAGTGGCTATTTCAACTTGGAGTAGCTTTAACCCCCAACAGAATGCTGTTTTAAGACACACAAATGTCCTCTCGCCTAATATCCTGCTTAGCAGATTAACATTTGGGATGTAATTACTCCCAGAGATTTTGCCAATTATAGTAGTTTAAAGTATACTGAAACAGAATGCTCTTCTTCATCACAGGATGATGATGAAGACACGTTGTCTGCTGCCACAGAGAGGGATTCAGAAAGACCTACTGTGGTTTACATCTTAATATTATGTATGGTAGCTACTGCTATTTCTCCCCCTATTAAAATGTTTTTACATTCTTGTGTGGAATTTTGAGTTTAAAATGCACATTGAAGGGATGACACATTCTTATCCTTTTTAACAGAGCATGACTGGGCATTACCAGGAGGAGAGTCCATCAACCTCCACAGCACAGATTGACAGTGAGATGTTCAATAAATGCCAGGTTAATTCTGCATGTAGAATTGTAGAATTTAATGTCATCCTTATGTTTTCTCAGTTACCGATTAAGGAGTTGTATAAAATGCATCTCCTGAAGAAAATGGCTAAAACTGACAGAAATGATGCACTTGCAGTGGCACATTAAAAGGCCTATCTTGAAATTCAGTTACTGGAACACCAGCTAGAGGTGGGTGCATGGTCACAGGTGAATTATTAATTATTGGAACAATCTAAATATAGTAATTGTTGCACTTGCATTTTTAGGAAATAAAGAAGACTGATTTTTCTTTATTTGACTGCTGGGGGTGGTGGTATCTTAATCTGCGAAATGTTTTTGGCAAATTATTACTCAGATAGCTCCTCCATCCAGGACATCTCAGGATTGTTCATTTGTGCGGCAGGGTGCTGCTCTCTTCTAATTGTGGCAATATTATGGAGAACAACACATGGCAAAATAGTGGCACACGCCGTCTCTGGGGTTACTCTGACTTTACGCAGACGCTGGAGTCAGGCTTTGAGCATGCCTATTGTCATCTCAACCCGGGCTCTAGTCCTGCAGTGGGTCACACCGGAATGTTGTTGGGGGCCCAGCTCAGGGTCAGGGTAAGGGCTCAACAGAGAGGGCTGGCATGAGTACTCTCTGTCACCAAGCAGGTGGCCATCAAACTCTCCTGTAATTATACAGTGGATACATTTTAATGGTGTTAAAGGAGGGAGACAAGGGAATGATATCTGTGCAAAGCTTTACTTACCATGTGCAAATCTGTTGCTCAGGGTACACTAATGATACATTCATATCATGCACAGAACCGGGCCACTTGGCTTCAACATTTGTGATCAAGTGTGCTGCATCACATATGATCTTGACAGTGCAGAGAATGAGAAATACTAGTTGCAGTATATTGTGATGTATAGTCTTTGTTATTGGAAGACAACAGTCAGTGTACCTGCACATTAATGCTGTGGAAAGACTTCCTATTCACATAGTCTGCTTCATTAACTGAAGGAGCAGTGGGAGGGATCTGTGTGCCATTGATGCTTCCCATGACACTGGGAAACCCTACAACTTAATAACTAACTACTGATCCCAGTCTGAGGTCGCAGCAGAATGACATGAACACGATACAATTTAAAATATCATCATCAACTTCTACTGAATGATTCTACCTCAGTCACCTGCAATCCTGTGTAATTCCTCTTTGATGTCTGTGCCCAGGAGACACTACGAAAATGTGCAGTAGCCGTGTGTGCGAGGGACACTTTTTTACGGCTCTACAAACAGTTGCTTTCCCGATATACTCTGCGTCGCCAGCGTTATAAAGGAAACTCCCGTCGGCAAAAAAAAATGAAGAGCAAAGAATTTGCTGTAATCTGAGAGCAAGTAGTCCACAGTGTCTAATATTAGAGATGTAGGCCGGAGTTGTTCGGATAAATGGTAGATTGTGATGAAAAACGGTAACGCTCGGTTACGTAATCAGGGAATGATAATACATCTAATCGGGGTCTCAAAAACCTCTCCCGACATAAGGCTATGCGAATTAATTTGGCTTCAACACCGATCGGGTTAGCGACGAAAGGAGACGCCATGTTTGACAGATGCTTCAGGTTCAGTCGGAGGGAGGAGTTAGGGAGAAACTCAGGGTTTGTTGAAGAAAACCTGCCAGCGAGCAGGTTAGGTTCACAGAGTCAGTTACCACGGTAACTGAGCCAGAGTTTGAGTTACCTCGCTTTCCTGAACGGAAAATCCATAGTTTCCTTCATCTCAGGGTTAACAAACTCAGAGTTTTCACTAAACCCGCTTTCTGAAATACCCCCAAGGACTGCTGTGATTGGAGAAATTGTGTTGGACTGTCACAATGCTTCACCAACAGACGGTGTAGCCACGAAGAACCAAAAGAGTCTGGATAGGTCTGATTTCAGGTGCCGCTAAGTGGGGGCAATGCAGATGCTCACTGTCTATAGGTAGACAGTTCGTCGTGGCTTCACTGCAGAAAGTGAGGACAGAATGTAGCCGTTCTTGACATAGCAGCAGTTTGTTTTTGGGTTTAGATGAGACGACACGTGAAGACAATTTGTGCAAGTTCCTCTTTTAACTTTAATTCAGCATTCCCCCCCAAAAAGAGATCATCTGCACTCTGCACTAGTTTATGTGAAAAAATGAAGAATCATAGAGAGGTAGCAACACTTCTGAGCTGGAAATACATATAGTGTCATCAAGTCTGTGTGGATTTTATTTCACGGGCGTATGTACATATAACATGTAAAACGTGAATTTGTCAAACGTCATTTTTGTTGGTAGTCTAAAAAATACGAACATCTACGCGACTTTGCCGTTTAGTTTAAAGGAATAACATGTCTAAACGGTAGTCTCTAATCTAAAAGTTCAATGTTTCAAATGACTTCCACCTGTCATGGCCAAGACTCCTTACTCTCTTAAAAAGAAAAAGTCAAAATCTTCCTTTTGGGAACAGGATTATACTTAAATTTACAGCCACAGCAACTTACTTTGACAGTCACACACGGGGCATTGTATGGAGCTACGAGGACAAGTTCCTTGGAGGGAAAATCCACATGGTGCGCGCAAGTCTGGGACACCAGAGGCATCCAGCTGTCCTTCACTGTGGAGAACAGGTGGAGAATAAATGTTCAGTGCAAACTGGATCCAATTCCGACAGACAAATGCATCACTTGGAGGACAGGTTGATGGGGGGGAACCTGCATTTACTAATGAATGACAGACACCTCCACGAAATACAAACCTCCTCTACGGACATGATGTTCCTTTTAACCACAATCAGAAAGGGTTATAGGTCAATTTCCTTTCATAAATAATTCTGCTGTGCTTTCTGTGAGTGGTAGAGTGCTACTCCACACATGCCTGAGTACAAAGGCTGTTTAACAGATATTCCAACCCTCTTTTCTGTTTTCTCTCTCTCTCAGACTCACATACAGACACATTAACACACACACAAACGCAAAAGAGTGCTAACTTTAAAACAAGAATGACACCCAGCCTAATTTGCTTCTTTTCTCACACAGAAATCTTCATAGCCACGCCAGTGGCTGAACAGAAGACTTCAGTCCCAACATATCTAGGCTTTGTTGACATGGGACAGGATATTTTCACTGGGATACCCCACCAAAGCAATGACAGAACATAACTGCCATTCTGTTGGAGACAGAGCAGATGGGAAGATTCAGCGATGTACCAGAAACATCACACATAACTTGGAGGCAGTTTCAATTGCGCTGAACAAGTCACTAAAACCCAAAAGTGCCATAATGTTTAGATGCTTTCCCACTAGTAAAGCTGTCATTTTCAAATGACTACAAGCTGTTTAAGCCTTCTTGCAGTGCTTTTATTCTTTCTGTCCAGCAGTGTACATCAGAGTCAATGGGGGCCACCAACAAGACACAAGACATACTTTAATACCTCCTGTGTAACGTAGCACCCGTCATATGGCGCCATCAACACAAGGTCTCTCCATGTTGCCTTCACTGTGTACCCACAGTGAGGTGGCACATGGAACAGGGAGACAGGAAGAGCATCGCCTGCAAACACCCATTAACTGTCAGTTTTCATATTATAGACCTCCGCCCAGAGCCTCCCTGTACACAATCACCACACACCTGGTAATGTAGTGGTTTAATGCCTCTAAAAGTAACATTTAACAACGGAGGAGAGAGGGGTTGTCATTTGTAACTGATCGATTTAAGTGAAGTCCCTGAACTAGGTATTCATAAGTCAAACTGAACATCGCCTGACATGATATATAAAAAACGACCCAAATTTTAGTTATAAGTGGGGAATTCTTACCTCTGTCCACAACCAGATGTGCATAACCTCTGCCCTGGGCTTTAAGGGTCATAACATTCCCTAAACAGAGCACCAAAGGCCTCATCGCCTGCCATGCTGCTGTGATATGAAAACCAGATCCCCGCTGGGGACCATACATCTTTCCCGGTGTACCTCGTTCCTCAAACCCTACTCAAGAATTTACGGCGGATCAATTAAAGGCGTTATCCAAATTTATATGATCGTGAATAATTCTCTTATTCGCTTTTAAGGGTCGTGACGTTGTTGTACACATGCTCAACAAGGTGATTCACCTGGAGAATCAGAGTGATAGAGAGGGTCAAAGTCAGCCGATCTTTTCTGCGGATTAAATACCCTGGAAGGTTCTTTGGTCCCTGTGGCGCTCCGTGGGTGACGAGTAGCCGAATAGTTCGAGCTGAAGTTCTTATTGTGGATTTGAGTTACTTCCCACGCTGATCTGTTTGCTCTGAATGGCCCGTCTGAGCTTTTGGTTTGGTCCGATTCGACTGTGTGGAACGAGGAGGAATCGATCAGAGCGGTCCGTTCGGTCGTTACATATCCTACATCGCCCGCGTATGAAACCTCCGTGACGGCACTCTCAGCATCCTGATTCGAAAATCCGGTTTGCTGACCGCGATCTTGAAAGCGGTACTTCGGTCTGTAGCCAGTCGTAGTGTCATTCACTTCAACAGTTGCGGTATCCTCTCCATTCCGTCCTGTCTCGTTGTTCAGATACAAAACATAGTTTCTGGGCGCGTTTAGATCATCTTCGCTTAATGAAGTACTGGCTCCGAAATGTGAACAAGATGTCATCGGAAAGCACAAAAATACTACGTCTCTAATCAGTTCACAATCCATTGCAAATCTGAAGATTTTGCTCACATACATGCCAAAGCACGCACGGGCAAAAAGTCTGTCAAATCAGTGGATGCGGAATAATCCTAGAAAAATAACAAGCCCCACCTGTGCTCACGACAGCCAATTAAGGTAGCGACCAAGATGTCTCTCGGCTTTCCTTTGAAGCCCACAGACAGATATCATAAACTCCATTCTAACCTCAAAAAACATAAGTGATTTCTCCCTTTTGATAAATGCTGCCTTAAAATGGCTTGCTGTGCAATGCAACAGTGACTAATTCAAGAGTAATCATACACACTGGTGTTCATAATCTAAAATGAAGAAAATGTGAAGTACTCTTGTTTAATCTGTTCTTGCCAATTGATCATGCAACTAATCATGGCCCCTACATGTGCTAAAATGACCTCTGCTACACAGCCATGCAAACCTGTGACCCAGATTTAAATGGGGGAACATAAGGGCTTGGGCAAATGGTATGACCAAAACTGAAAAAGCGCCAAATATCAAGCCTGCATGTTCCCCAAACACTGACCTGTCAAGATTGAAGCTCAAATTCAGTATTCACACAACTAGGTGTTAAAGCACTGTCTGCCATACGACCAACAGGCTCCATTTTTTTAATGCAAGTTTATTATCCAAGCATAAATCTGCTTTACACAGAATAAAATGCCAACATACAGCATTACTCTCTACTAACTCCATGGTGACCAGTGGCTGACCCAGAATCAACCCCCCCCCCCCCCCCCCCCATTGTCTGGTCATAGCCAAGATATTAAAGACACTGATGCAAAGTAATCTAGAAAGATCTTTATTGAATCAAACTGAAGCCCAATGATCCACAGTCATGCCAGCACTGATCAGAGGGGCTCATCTGGCCCGTTTCAAAGGTCCTGATTAAATGAAACAAATGTAATTGGTGCTTCTACACATGAAAAAACCACACTGGATGACGAAATTAGCAGACAGACATTCACTCACTCCGAACAGTAGGTCTTTCCACAAAAGCATATGAAGTTCCAACAGGCTAGCTTGGAGTCTGGATTAGTTTCTGTTGCTGCGAAAATTCACCGAGAAGTGGTTCTCTCAAGTCTTCTGCTGGTGTCCCAGGAGATCTGCGTCTATACGGACAGGAGTACGCAGTCGCCGTCCCTCTAAATAATACGACAATTGCGTAGTAGCCATTCTAAGAACAAAAGAAACAAGCCAATATTTCATTAATTGAGAACTCCAGTCTCTGGATCCCAGTATCAGACAATTGCTGACAGCGCAACAAGGGAACTGCCTATAAAATCCAGGTCAGCTCCTTTACTCCACTAAGGTTTTAGACTGGAAATGGGTCAGTTCACACCTTGTAGCTCGTCCCACAGCTACCGTAGGGGGCAAAGAAGGCAAGCGTTCCAGCAGCGGAACTAGCAGTATACCAGCACTGAGCACCAACAGAGAGCAGGGAAGCCCATCGTCCATTCACTGAGGGAAACAAAGAGGGCCAAGCATTAAAGAAATTCAAAAGCCACCTGAAAAGAGGTGGGACAAGCCAGCAATCTACACAACGTTTGCTAATACAAGGTGGCAAAAGAGGATGTCGGACATGGGAGGATGAGAACAGTGCATCTTGTGTTCCTTACAGTGAAAATGCACGGGGAAAAAACAGTGACAAGGCCATTAAATTGCAACATGCTCCCAACTTTCTACCAGGTCCCCATAAACCTAGGCATAGGATTTATTTGCTAGAGTACTCCACCTAAATGAACGCCCTTAGTTAGACTTAGCTCTAAAAATAAAGCCAACCCAATTGCCCATTTAATATTAAGCTTCATGCATTTGAATACTTAAGCGTTACATAAATAAGCAGTGGCAAGCATGCTTTATACCTGGTGTTACTTGCAAAGTCAAGTGTTATGGGGGATCTATACCTCAGCAATGTGCTTCTAACCACCAGGCCAAAGTATGACCGATGCAATCCAAGCCCAGGTAGCTATATCAAAATGCAAACAGAGGCTACCTAACGACGTGCGTTTCAACACTTACCTCCAACTGCGAACAATTTTGCATCCCTTTGCGTGACGGCTATATACATGCCATTGCTGTAGCATTTAACAACAGCATTACTGGGAGTAGCAGCATTACTGGGAGTAGCAGCATTACTGGGAGTAGCACATGACCCAATCAAATCCATGTTGTACCAGCGAAGTGGCAGTGCATACAGAGATCTCTAGAAAATCCCACCCCCCACAAAAACAAAAACATCAGACATGAACTGTGAAGTGGGCGCACATAGGATAACTACACAGAAAACTACGCCCTTAAAAGGAGATCTGAACTGGCAAGGAACACTGCATGTGCCAATCACCCCGAATGATACCTCTTGTCTGACGTAACAAGAGTTGTACTGGAACACAAGGTCAAGGCTGTTCCATGTGCGCCTCTCAGACACCCCACAAGATGACTGAATCTGAGCAAGGGTGACGGGAACGCCATTTCCTGAGAAATAAGGGGAAGAAAGTCTCATCATGCACTGTAACAGTACAGCACAAAGCATGGACCAAAGTCTGGCAGTTTGACACAGACCATCGATCTAAATCAAACTAAAATAGGAACGCACTAATGGTGATGCCACCTTTAACAACCTTATTCACTACAATATAGGCCTAGTAGAGGAACATTACTGCGCGCATTTTAACAGTAGTCAGTCGAAACACGGTCTAGTGTTTAACTCACGTTGGTAAACTTGGAGCCCTTCAGCGTCCGACGGCCTGATCCTGACGATCATGTCATGGTCTCCGCAAAGCACGACTGGTGTTGTATACCCTCCTTTCGAATCTGTACTCCTCCGGTTTCTGGAGTCGTGTCGAGACAAAACACCCGAGTTGTCAATCCAGGACGGGTTCGAGAGGGAACCTAGAGGGATGGACACGGCCACGTTCCCATCGGTCTTGGAGCCATGGCAAGGATAATCAATGTAGCTTAACGCCGTTATTAACAAACAGAACAATCGGACACGGTTACGCTTCCTGATCATCATGCCGACGGGGTTCTCCCGCTTAAACGCAGTACAAACTGACCACACAAAACGAGTTAAGACAGAATTCCGACTATCCTTTCAATCATTAAGGCTTTCATGGGGCTATAAATAGTTTAACGTCCCTTTTCACGCTACAGGGCTAGTGAAAAGCTGTTAATTGCACCGTCTTGCATGTCATTATTGGCAGATGAGTAGGCTAATTAACTCTGTGAGTCTCTCAGTTTTTCCAGCTGTAGGTGTTACTCTCGTTAACGTGGGATGCGTCAGCATAATAGAACAAAATAAAATTCACTGGTACTATCTAATTATTTTTTTAAAGACGCAATCATTTCCTAATGAAAACTGAGGAACACCTCTCAATTTCTCCGCGCTATGGTGCGGGACTGTAACTTGGTCACTGGGTGTCGCTTCAGACCCAACTAATACAGTGAACATGAAAAGTTGTGCATCGGCTTTCGCAGTTGACAAGGGGGTATTTCAGAAAGCGGGTTTAACAAACTCTGAGTTTAATTCTGAACTCTGAGTTGATGAACCCTGAGATGAGAAACTCTGAGTTTTCGGTTCCAGAAAAGCTGATCTGATTTGGTTCGATCAGCTCTGACTATGTTAACTCTGAGTTAAGAGCGTGCATGACAATTATAAAAAGCCATCATCAATGGAGCTCTGATACTACGATGCACCATGGCAACCGGCGAAAACAAAAGTCGTTTTACTTTACCCCGCTGCAGTTAGAAATTCCGATACGTGTTTATGGCGAGTATGAGCACATTTTCCAAAAAAAAAACAACCTCCCAAAACAAAACAACTGCATCGGTAAAGGCGAGACAACTGGAGTGGGAGAGAATTGCTGCCCGAGTCAATGCATAAGTTTGATTGCAGAAGTCTATTCATTTAACATTTAAGCCCACTTTCTTTTAATATTACAGGTGGAAAAGGTGGAATGTAATTGAATAAAATTCTATTTTCTTTTAGGAGCAATCTCATGGGCACAAAGTGCACTTGGCAGCCGCTGAAAATGAAATATAAAAACATAGTTCAAACAGGTAAGACACATTTTGCTTAGGCCTATATCCTCATGATTGTACCTCACTTTGGTTTATATCATATTTGACATATTAAACAAAGTAAACATCATTCAGTGTGTACAAAAGGCTATAAACTGTTTGGTTTCGTTTTGTGTTTGTTTATTGACGTGGGTTTAGACGGGAGATATAGTTTCAGTTTGTTATATCCTTATGCATGACAAAGTTTAATTCATACCTTTTAAGTCCTTAAATCTATAAACGGGGCGGCGCTCGAGTTAAGTGCAGCGCCTACGTCATAATTAACGGACCCCCTTTCGTTTAGAAAGTAACGACATTTTACATTGATGTGCCGTGTTCCTGTTATATGTTTATTTACGGATTGTTACGATTTCACTTTATCAGCTGTGCGTTAATGAAAAAAAAAACCCCACACACACATACAACATTTAATACAGCTGTTCAATCTGTATTTGGTGTCCTTGTGAAGTCTGTACCTGTGCCCTATTGCATCCTGGCCTTAAGTGGTGTTCTGGCCGACACCCCAGGTTGAGGGCGGTGACAAATACAACCAGCGCCTCAGTAACAATACAGCTCTCACTTACATTGATGGTCCTGCTCGCCGGATATACGCCGCACTTACCCTAGTCAAGATGGATGACGTCCAAGATTTTGGAGCCTTTGGCGCACGCCCCCGACGTCATATTCGCCCCCCTCTACATTATAAAGACTACGAAGTTGATTTCAACGATCTTGGCGCACACAGGTATGGACATGAAAGACAATGGATGACTCACCGGGAAGGAGAGGCCAAGAAGACCCCCCTCACCTCTCCACACACAACTCCACTACGCCTGCAGCGAGAGAAGAATGCTGTCCTCCAGGGAGCAGATACATGCTATGCAGCCAGGAGTGTGCTACATGATCAGGAGGAGCGGCAAGCCCACCAGCTGTGTCCAGATGGAGAACAGGAGAGGTTACGAGATCATCTTACCCCTCGCCACAGCCCCTATCACACAGTCCACCAAGCGGCAGAGTTAGAGGAGATTCAGCATGAACGGCTCCTACTTCAGCAGTCACGGCAGCGCATGTCAGAAGACCTAGCAGATCTACGAGCAGTCCGTACAGAGATGCTACAGCTGGTGAACAGTGCTCGCAGTCTTCAGCATCACCAGCCATCACAAGAGGTGCGTACCAGTTATCCCGACACCTTGCACAATGATGAGGAAGAAGACTGGCCGGCGCCACCACCCTGGTTAAGTGAAGGTGAAGAAACACCATCCCTGAGCAACCAACCTATGCTAGAACGCCTCAACAAAATGATGAGTGAACTTCAACTCCTAAAGAATGAGGCTCTAGCAGCCAAGCAGAATCAGTCCTTACCCAGCCAACCGCCGCCAGCAGCCTCAGCCCATGGGCCACCAAGAGCTACTTACCATCACGCTTCTGCGGGCACAGTGCTACAGCGCCCGCCCTGGTCTGGTTTAGCTCCTCCTCCACCAAAGTTCACCTCCACACCTCATGAAGTGCCTGCGGACCCACCTGCTGTTTGTCCTCAGCCAGCTGAATACCCATCGCCTCCTCAGCACCTTCTCTACACATCAGGACCAACACCAGTGTACTCTAGGCCGCCCTGTTGGAGCACCAGCCTGGACACAGCCTACCGGGGGCCCCGTCCAACCATCCCTAACCTCTCCCAGAGAGACCCTGGTGAGTTCGCTCATCTCAAGATTGCCCTAGAGAACCTGTTACCCCAGACAGTACTGAACTGTTTAAGTAACAAGTATTAGTAGACCATTTGAAGTTGGAAGAAGCCAGATTGGTAGCTGATGCCTACATTCACTCTCAGACACCCTTTACAGACACCATGATGGCTTTAAATGAGAAGTTTGGACAGCCACATCAGTTAGCTCTTAAGAGAATCGACACGGTAATGGACTCACCTGGCATCAGACGTGGTGATGTTGCTGCTTTTGAGAAATTTTCTCTTCAGATTCAGTCATTGGTGGGGATGCTAAAGACGCTGGGCCCTGATGGAGAGGTAGAGCTGCAGTGCGGTTCTCATGTCGCTCGTCTGCTTACTAAGTTACCCCCAGAGCAGCGAGCTGAGTTCCGCAGATGCATGTTCAATCGCTCTGGGCACAATTACACCCTTAAAGACCTGGCTGCCTGGCTGAAGTATGAGTCCTGGTGCCAGGACTTTGAAGGGCAGCTATCTCCCAGAGGGGCAAAGGACAAGCAGAATAGTCAGAAGCCTGAGGTGCGATCAGGGAAACGCTCTGTTGCAGTGCTGCATGGACGACACACCCAAGGAGGTGAAATCTCCAAGCAATTGTCCAACCAAGGTCAAGCCATCACCTTACTGTGCCTTTTGTGGTAACCGAGATCACCATCTGAGTCAGTGTGCAGCCATCAGCAGACTCAACAAAAACCAGTTAACCGACTGGATAAAAGCCAATAAAAGGTGCTGGCGCTGCGCCCACTCCCACCATGCAGCACAGTGCAACCTGAAGAAGCCTTGTAACCTGTGCCAGGGACGTCACTTACAAGTTCTTCATGACGTTAATAGTGGATGACCTAGAGCACCAACACAAGCAGCAGTGTCCCAGGATAGAGGTGAGAACGCAACAGATGTGTTGTACCTAGACCGACCTACAGAAGGCAGCCGAGTCTTGCTGAAGGTTGTCCCAGTTCTCCTCTGTCACGGCGGCCGAACACTTGATACATATGCAGTATTAGACGACGGGTCTGAGAGGACCATGTTGCTGCCCACCGCTGCTCAGAAGCTAGGTCTCAAAGGCACCCCTGAAACCCTACCTTTACGCACAATCAGACAGGATGTACAAACGCTCCATGGCAGCTGTGTATCCTTTACCATCTCACTGAGGGCGAGGCCAAAGACTCAGTATCGCATCACCAACGCCTTCACAGCAGCTCGCATTGATCTAGCAGATCACACCTACCCCATAGAATCGCTCCAGAAGAAGTATAAACATCTGAACGGGTTACCCCTCCAGCCATTCAAAAGGATCAAACCCTCACTGCTCATAGGCAGTGATCACCCACACCTCATCACTCCTACTGAGCCTGTACGCCTGGGGCCCCCAGGGGGTCCCGCTGCTATCCGCACTAGGCTGGGCTGGACGCTACAAGGCCCCTCAAGTGTCATCTGCCAGCTGACCAGACCACAACAGTGCCTGGTGACCTCTGTCCCACCTCAGGTGAGCGAATTAATGAAGCATGTTGAGAAGCTCTGGCAGGTCGATACCATTCCCCTCAAGAATGACAAGATAGTGACACGTTCGAAGCAAGACAACCTAGCTCTTAGCCTGCTTGAAAGTAAGACAACCCGGGTGGAGATCGATGGCATACTACGCTATGCCACTCCCTTGCTGCGCCACAAAGACATGCCATGCCTGCAGGCCACTCTCGATGCTGTTATGCCCAGCTTGAGGGGTGTAGAGAGAAGACTCCAGAGAGATCCTGAAAGGGCAGAGATATACCAGGCGGAAATGGCGAAGCTGATCCAGGCTGGGTCTGTCATCAAGCTGGATCCCTCAGAGTGGAATAGAGGAGACGAGGCATGGTATATTCCCCATCACCTAGTTAGTCATAATGGCAAACACCGGCTTGTATTTAACTGCTCCTTCCAACACCGAGGTCAGAACCTTAATGAGTTCCTCTTGCCTGGCCCAACCTTGGGGGCGTCGCTGCTGGGAGTCCTACTCAGGTTCCGCGAGCGTGCAGTAGCTGTAAGTGGAGACATAAAGAGCATGTTCCACCATGTTCGGCTGCTCCCTGAGGACCGGCCTCCCCTGCGCTTTGCGTGGCGTGACCTGTGCCAAGACAAGCCCGCTGCAGTATATGAATGGCAGGTACTCCCCTTCGGCACCACATGTAGCCCATGCTATGCTGCTTTTGCCTTGCAGCACCATGTGAGAGAGAACAGTCAACCTGGAGATGAGGTGAGGACGTCTATAGAGAGATGCTTTTATGTTGATAATTGTCTCCAGAGTCTGCCCACCACCACAGAGGCAAGAGCCCTCGTGGACAAGCTAAGAGCCCTCCTGTCTTCAGCTGGATTTGTGCTTCGCCAGTGGGCCAGCAATGAACCAGATGTCATTAGCCACCTTCCGGAGGATGTTCGGTCTAGCAGCGCTGAACTCTGGCTTGCACAGGACAAGACAGACAGTCCTGAATCAACACTTGGCCTCAGCTGGCGCTTCCCCACTGACACGCTAGGATATAAATGCCGCCCAGTCCATTATGGTGTGCTTACTATGCGTAATATCTACAAGGTGCTTGCCAGCCAATATGACCCGTTGGGTTTCATCTTACCTTACACCACTAGGGCTAAGATGTTAGTTAGATGCCTGAGGGACAAGCATAGAGGTTGGGATGATCCACAGCTACCTCCAGACCTCCTACAGCAATGGAGAGTGTGGGAAGAAGAGCTGCAATTTCTTCCTCAGGTCGTCCTTCCTCGACCATACCTGCCCAAGAATGCTGCTACACCAGTGAGAGAGAGAGAGCTACACATATTTTGCGATGCATCTGAGCAGGCCTATGGGGCAGTGGCGTACCTGAGGATGGTTGAAGGTAATGACGCAGTACGTTTGGCCTTTGTGATGGCTCGCTCCAGGGTAGCCCCCAAACGCTTACACTCCATGCCCAGGCTGGAGCTGTGCACCGCGCTTATTGGAGCGCAGATCTCCAAGCTCCTAGGTAATGAGCTTACTCTGCAGACTGAGAAGACCATCCTGTGGACCGACTCTACAACAGTGCTGATTTGGCTACGCTCAGAATCTTGCCGTTTCAAAGTCTTCGTCGGCACTCGCGTAGCTGAGATCCAAGAGCTGACCCACCCCCACACATGGCGCTATGTCGATTCTGCGCAAAACCCTGCCGATGACATCACTCGCGGCAAGACCCTACAGGACCTGACAAGATCCAACCGGTGGAGTCAAGGGCCCCCCTTCCTGCTCATGGACCCAGATCAATGGCCAGCAGACCCTACCAGCACCCTAGGAGACCCTCCAGACCCAACTGAGTTACGCAGGGCAACCTTTTGTGGGATGTCATCCACATCTGGAAGTCAAGCGGCCTCAGACCTACACCGGCATAACACCTGGAAGGAGCTGCTGGAGCCTACTGTCCAGGAGCTGTACGGGGCGGCTGCAGAGGATAGCTGTCCAACTGCTGAGGACTACCGTCAAGTGGAGATGCTTCTCCTGAAGAGAGCCCAGCGAGACAGTTACCCTGACGAGTTTCGTCTCCTTAGGGCAGGAAAACCCATCCCACGCAGTAGCCGGCTCTTGACCCTATCCCCAGAGCTTCATGAGACTGGAGAGCTCATCCGGGTTGGTGGTCGCCTTCGCCGATCTGAGGACCTAGCCTATACAAACCTACACCCATTGGTATTAGATCCCTCAAATCCAGTCACCCGTCTGCTCATACAGGATTTCGACAGCCGCCTGCGACACCCAGGACCAGAGCGCGTTTTCGCTGAAATCCGGCGCACATATTGAATCCTGCGAGGCAGGGAGGCAGTTCATCAATTCCAACGAACCTGTACCGAATGCCACCGATGGAGAGCGAAGCCTGCTGTGCCCAAAATGGCAGACTTACCTGTAGCTCGTCTTCGCCTCTTTAAGCCAGCCTTTTATTCTACGGGCGTTGACTGCTTCGGGCCATTCGAAGTCAAGGTGGGACGTCGCTTGGAGAAGAGGTGGGGAATAATATTTAAATGCCTGACCGTCCGAGCTGTGCACCTGGATATCCTGACCTCGACTGATGCAGACTCCTTTCTGATGGCACTCTGTAGGTTTGTCGCCAGGAGGGGGACACCTGCTGAGATTTATTCCGACCAAGGGACGAACTTTAGAGCTGGTGAGAGAGAGCTGCGTGAAGCGTTTGCGGCAATGTCTTCAGATCTTCAGCTGTTTTTAGCCCCAAGCAAAATCCACTTTCATTTCGATCCCCCTGCTGCACCTCATTTTGGGGGTGTGTGGGTTTAGACGGGAGATATAGTTTCAGTTTGTTATATCCTTATGCATGACAAAGTTTAATTCATACCTTTTAAGTCCTTAAATCTATAAATGGGGCGGCGCTCGAGTTAAGTGCAGCGCCTACGTCATAATTAACGGACCCCCTTTCGTTTAGAAAGTAACGACATTTTACACTGATGTGACGTGTTCCTGTTATATGTTTATTTACGGATTGTTACGATTTCACTTTATCAGCTGTGCGTTAATGAAAAAAAAACCCACACACACATACAACATTTAATACATCTGTATTTGGTGTCCTTGTGAAGTCTGTACCTGTGCCCTATTGCATCCTGGCCTTAAGTGGTGTTCTGGCCGACACCCCAGGTTGAGGGCGGTGACAAATACAACCAGCGCCTCAGTAACAATACAGCTCTCACTTACACAGTGGCTATTTCAACTTGGAGTAGCTTTAACCCCCAACAGAATGCTGTTTTAAGACACACAAATGTCCTCTCGCCTAATATCCTGCTTAGCAGATTAACATTTGGGATGTAATTACTCCCAGAGATTTTGCCAATTATAGTAGTTTAAAGTATACTGAAACAGAATGCTCTTCTTCATCACAGGATGATGATGAAGACACGTTGTCTGCTGCCACAGAGAGGGATTCAGAAAGACCTACTGTGGTTTACATCTTAATATTATGTATGGTAGCTACTGCTATTTCTCCCCCTATTAAAATGTTTTTACATTCTTGTGTGGAATTTTGAGTTTAAAATGCACATTGAAGGGATGACACATTCTTATCCTTTTTAACAGAGCATGACTGGGCATTACCAGGAGGAGAGTCCATCAACCTCCACAGCACAGATTGACAGTGAGATGTTCAATAAATGCCAGGTTAATTCTGCATGTAGAATTGTAGAATTTAATGTCATCCTTATGTTTTCTCAGTTACCGATTAAGGAGTTGTATAAAATGCATCTCCTGAAGAAAATGGCTAAAACTGACATAGAAATGATGCACTTGCAGTGGCACATTAAAAGGCCTATCTTGAAATTCAGTTACTGGAACACCAGCTAGAGGTGGGTGCATGGTCACAGGTGAATTATTAATTATTGGAACAATCTAAATATAGTAATTGTTGCACTTGCATTTTTAGGAAATAAAGAAGACTGATTTTTCTTTATTTGACTGCTGGGGGTGGTGGCATCTTAATCTGTGAAATGTTTTTGGCAAATTATTACTCAGATAGCTCCTCCATCCAGGACATCTCAGGATTGTTCATTTGTGCGGCAGGGTGCTGCTCTCCTCTAATTGTGGCAATATTATGGAGAACAACACATGGCAAAATAGTGTCACACGCCGTCTCTGGGGTTACTCTGACTTTACGCAGACGCTGGAGTCAGGCTTTGAGCATGCCTATTGTCATCTCAACCCGGGCTCTAGTCCTGCAGTGGGTCACACCGGAATGTTGTTGGGGGCCCAGCTCAGGGTCAGGGTAAGGGCTCAACAGAGAGGGCTGGCATGAGTACTCTCTGTCACCAAGCAGGTGGCCATCAAACTCTCCTGTAATTATACAGTGGATACATTTTAATGGTGTTAAAGGAGGGAGACAAGGGAATGATATCTGTGCAAAGCTTTACTTACCATGTGCAAATCTGTTGCTCAGGGTACACTAATGATACATTCATATCATGCACAGAACCGGGCCACTTGGCTTCAACATTTGTGATCAAGTGTGCTGCATCACATATGATCTTGACAGTGCAGAGAATGAGAAATACTAGTTGCAGTATATTGTGATGTATAGTCTTTGTTATTGGAAGACAACAGTCAGTGTACCTGCACATTAATGCTGTGGAAAGACTTCCTATTCACATAGTCTGCTTCATTAACTGAAGGAGCAGTGGGAGGGATCTGTGTGCCATTGATGCTTCCCATGACACTGGGAAACCCTACAACTTAATAACTAACTACTGATCCCAGTCTGAGGTCGCAGCAGAATGACATGAACACGATACAATTTAAAATATCATCATCAACTTCTACTGAATGATTCTACCTCAGTCACCTGCAATCCTGTGTAATTCCTCTTTGATGTCTGTGCCCAGGAGACACTACGAAAATGTGCAGTAGCCGTGTGTGCGAGGGACACTTTTTTACGGCTCTACAAACAGTTGCTTTCCCGATATACTCTGCGTCGCCAGCGTTATAAAGGAAACTCCCGTCGGCAAAAAAAAATGAAGAGCAAAGAATTTGCTGTAATCTGAGAGCAAGTAGTCCACGGTGTCTAATATTAGAGATGTAGGCCGGAGTTGTTCGGATAAATGGTAGATTGTGATGAAAAACGGTAACGCTCGATTACGTAATCAGGGAATGATAATACATCTAATCGGGGTCTCAAAAACCTCTCCCGACATAAGGCTATGCGAATTAATTTGGCTTCAACACCGATCGGGTTAGCGACGAAAGGAGACGCCATGTTTGACAGCTGCTTCTGGTTCAACCGGAGAGAGGAGTTAGAGAGAAACTCAGAGTTTGTTGAAGAAAACCTGCCAGCGAGCAGGTTAGGTTCACAGAGTCAGTTACCACGGTAACTGAGCCAGAGTTTGAGTTACCTCGCTTTCTGGAACGGAAAACCCAGAGTTTCCTTCATCTCAGGGTTAACAAACTCAGAGCTTTCACTAAACCCGCTTTCTGAAACACCCCCGGAAAATCCACATGGTGCGCGCAAGTCTGGGACACCAGAGGCATCCAGCTGTCCTTCACTGTGGAGAACAGGTGGAGAATAAATGTTCAGTGCAAACTGGATCCAATTCCGACAGACAAATGCATCACTTGGAGGACAGGTTGATGGGGGGGAACCTGCATTTACTAATGAATGACAGACACCTCCACGAAATACAAACCTCCTCTACGGACATGATGTTCCTTTTAACCACAATCAGAAAGGGTTATAGGTCAATTTCCTTTCATAAATAATTCTGCTGTGCTTTCTGTGAGTGGTAGAGTGCTACTCCACACATGCCTGAGTACAAAGGCTGTTTAACAGATATTCCAACCCTCTTTTCTGTTTTCTCTCTCTCTCAGACTCACATACAGACACATTAACACACACACAAACGCAAAAGAGTGCTAACTTTAAAACAAGAATGACACCCAGCCTAATTTGCTTCTTTTCTCACACAGAAATCTTCATAGCCACGCCAGTGGCTGAACAGAAGACTTCAGTCCCAACATATCTAGGCTTTGTTGACATGGGACAGGATATTTTCACTGGGATACCCCACCAAAGCAATGACAGAACATAACTGCCATTCTGTTGGAGACAGAGCAGATGGGAAGATTCAGCGATGTACCAGAAACATCACACATAACTTGGAGGCAGTTTCAATTGCGCTGAACAAGTCACTAAAACCCAAAAGTGCCATAATGTTTAGATGCTTTCCCACTAGTAAAGCTGTCATTTTCAAATGACTACAAGCTGTTTAAGCCTTCTTGCAGTGCTTTTATTCTTTCTGTCCAGCAGTGTACATCAGAGTCAATGGGGGCCACCAACAAGACACAAGACATACTTTAATACCTCCTGTGTAACGTAGCACCCGTCATATGGCGCCATCAACACAAGGTCTCTCCATGTTGCCTTCACTGTGTACCCACAGTGAGGTGGCACATGGAACAGGGAGACAGGAAGAGCATCGCCTGCAAACTGGAGAATCAGAGTGATAGAGGGGGTCAAAGTCAGCTGATCTTTTCTGCGGATTAAATACCCTGGAAGGTGCTTTGGTCCCTGTGGCGCTCCGTGGGTGACGAGTAGCCGAATAGTTCGAGCTGAAGTTCTTATTGTGGATTTGAGTTAACTTCCAACGCTGATCTGTTTGCTCTGAATGGCCCGTCTGAACTTTTGGTTTGGTCCGATTCGACTGTGTGGAACGAGGAGGAATCGATCAGAGCGGTCCGTTCGGTCGTTACATATCCTACATCGCCCGCGTATGAAACCTCCGTGACGGCACTCTCAGCATCCTGATTCGAAAATCCGGTTTGCTGACCGCGATCTTGAAAGCGGTACTTCGGTCTGTAGCCAGTCGTAGTGTCATTCACTTCAACAGTTGCGGTATCCTCCCCATTCCGTCCTGTCTCGTTGTTCAGATACAAAACATAGTTTCTGGGCGCGTTTAGATCATCTTCGCTTAATGAAGTACTGGCTCCGAAATGTGAACAAGATGTCATCGGAAAGCACAAAAATACTACGTCTCTAATCAGTTCACAATCCGTTGCAAATCTGAAGATTTTGCTTACATGCATGCCAAAGCACGCACGGGCAAAAAGTCTGTCAAATCAGTGGATGCGGAATAATCCTAGAAAAATAACAAGCCCCACTTGTGCTCACGACAGCCAATTAAGGTAGCGACCAAGATGTCTCTCTGCTTTCCTTTGAAGCCCACAAACAGATATCAAACTCCATTCTGACCTCAAAAAACATAAGTGATTTCTCCCTTTTGATAAATGCTGCCTTAAAAATGGCTTGCTGTGCAATATGACAGTAACTCATTCAAGAGTAAATCATACACACTGGTGTTCATACTCATCTAAAATGATGCAAGGGACATTGAAATGTCCAAATCAACTGACCTGTAATCATTTACAATAGCTGCTGGAAGTGACTTCAGGCTCAGATGAAGAAAATGTGAAGTACTCTTGTTTAATCTGTTCTTGCCAATTGATCATGGCCCCTACGTGTGCTAAAATGACTTCTGCTACACAGCCATGCAAATCTGTGACCCAGTTTTAAATGGGGAACATAAGGGCTTGGGCAAATGGTATGACCAAAACTGAAAAGGTGCCAAAATCAAGCCTGCATGTTCCCAAACACTGACCCATCAAGATTGAAGCTCAAATTCAGTATTCACACAACTAGGTGTTAAAGCTGGACCACTGTTTGCCATACCACCAACAGGTTCCATTATTTTTTTAATGCAAGTTTATTATCCAAGCATAAATCTGCTTTACACAGAATAAAGTGCCAACATACAGTATTACTCTCCACTAACTCCATGGTGACCAGTGGCTGACCCAGAATCACCCCCCCCCCCCCCCTTGTCTGGTCAGAGCCAAGATAAAGACACTGATGCAAAGTAATCTAGAAAGATCTTTATTGAATCAAACTGAAGCCTAATGATCCACATTCATGCCAGTACTGATCAGAGGGGCTCATCTGGTCCGTTTCAAAAGGTCCTGATTAAATAAAACAAATGCAATTAGTGCCTCTACATGAAAAACCATACACTGGATGACCAAATTAGCAGACAGACATTACTCACTCCGAACAGTAGGTCTTTCCACAAAAGCATACGACATTCCAACAGGCTTGCGTGGAGTCTGGATTCATTTCTGTGAAAATTCACTGAGAATAAGTGGTTCTTTCAAGCCTTCTGCTGGTGTCTGAGATCCGAGTCTATACAGACAGGAGTACGCCGTCATCTTCTCCCCAAATAATACTACAATTGTGTAGAAGCCATCCTAAGAATAAAACAAACCAATATTTCATTAATTGGAGAGCTCCACCACTTTCTGGATCCCAGCATCACAGTGCAACAATAAGGGAACTGCCTAAAAAAAAAAATTCCGGTCAGTTCCTTTACTCCACTAAAGTTTTAGACTGGAAATGGGTCAACAGTTCACACCTTGTAGCTCATCCCACAGCTACCGTAGGGGGCAAAGAAGGCAAGCTTTCCAGCAGCGGAACTAGCAGCCTGCCAGCAATGAGCACCAACAGAGAGCAGGGAAGCCCATTGTCCATTCACTGAGGGAAACAAAGAGGGCCAAGCATTAAAGAAGAAATTCAAAAGCCACCTGAAAAGAGGTGGGACAAGCCAGCAATCTACACAACGTTTGCTAATACAAGGTGGCAAGAGAGGGATGTCGGACATGGGAGGATGAGAACAGTGCATCTTGTGTTCCTTACAGTGAAAATGCACGGGGAAAAACACAGTGACGAGGCCATTAAATTGCAACATGCTCCCAACTTTCTACCAGGTCCCCATAAACCTAGGCATAGGATTTATTTGCAAGAGTACTCCACCTAAATGAATCCCCTTAGTTAGACTTAGCTCTAAAAATAAAGCCAGCCCAATTGCCTATTTAATATTAAGCTTCATGCATTTGAATACTTAAGTGCTACGTAAATAAGCAGTGGCAAGCATGCTTTATGCCTGGTGTTACTCGCAAAGTCAAGTGTTATGGGAGAATCATACTTCAGCAACGTGCTTTTAACCACCAGGCCAAAGTGTGACGATGCAATCCAAGCCCAGGTAGCTATATCATATCAAAATGCAAACAGAGGCTACCTAACGACGTGCGTTTCAACACTTACCTCCAACTGCGAACAATTTTGCATCCTTTTCCATGACGGCTATATACATGCCATTGCTGTAGCATGTAACAGCAGCATTAATGGGAATATCACATGATCCAATCAAATCCGTGTTGTACCAGCGAAGTGGCAGTACATATTGAGATCTCTAGAAAATCCCACCCACCACAAAAAAAACTTCAGACATGAACTGTGAAGTGGGCACATAGGATAACTACACAGAAAACTACGCCCTTAAAAGGAGATCTGAGCTGGCAAGGAACACTGCATGTGCCAATCACCCCGAATGATACCTGTTGTCTGACGTAACAAGAATTGTACTGGAACACAAGGTCAAGGCTGTTCCATGTGCGCTTCACAGACACCCCACAAGATGACGGAATTTGAGCAAGGGTGACAGGAACGCCATTTCCTGAGAAATAAGGGGAAGAAAGTCTCATGCACTGTGACTGGTCCATGCTTTGTGCTGCACTAAGTCTGGCAGTTTAACGCAGACCATCGATCTAAATAAACTAGTATAAGAACGCACCAATAGTGATGCCACCTTTAACAACCTTATTCACTACAATATAGGCCTAGTAGAGGAACATTACTGCGCGCATTTTAACAGTAATCAGTCGAAACATGGCCTAGTGTTTAACTCACGTTGGTAAACTTGGAGCCCTTCGGCGTCCGACGGGCTGATCCTGACGATCATGTCATGGTCTCCGCAAAGCAGGACTGGTGTTGAAGTCTTTGTATACTGCTTTTGCCAACTTGTATACCCTCCTTTCGAATCTGTACTCCTCCGGTTTCTGGAGCCGTGCCGAGACAAAACACCCGAGTTCTCAGGCCAGGATGGGTTCGAGAGGGAACCTGGAGGGATGGCCACGGCCACGTTCCCATCGGTCTTGGAGCCATGGCAAGGATAATCAATGTAGCTTAGTGCCGTTATTAACAAACAGAACAATCGGACACGGTTACGCTCCCTGATCATCATGCCGACGGGGTTCTCTCGCTTAAACGCAGTACAAACAGACCACACAAAACACGTTAGGACAGAATTCCGACTACCCTTTCAATCGTTAAGGATTTCGATGGGGCTATAAATAATTTAACGTCCCGTTTCATGCCATAGGGCTAGTGAAAAGCTGTTAATTGCACCGTCTTGCATGTCATTATTGTCAGATGAGTAGGCTAATTAACTCTGTGAGTCTTTCAGTTTTTCCAGCTGTCGGTGTTACTCTCGTTAACGTGGGATGCATCATCACAGTAAAACCAAAATAAAATTCACTGGTATTATCTAATTATTTTTTTTAAAGACGCAAACAATCATTTCCTAATGAAAACTGAAGAACACCTCTCAATCTTTCCGTGCTATGGTGCAGGACTGTAACTTGGTCACTGGGTGTCGCTTCAGACCCAACTAATACAGTGAACATGAAAAGTTGTGCATCGGCTTTCGCAGTGGACCTGGGCTGCTGTGATTGGAGAAATTGTGTTGGACTGTCACAATGCTACACCAACAGACGGTGCAGCCACGAAGAACCAAGAGAGTCTGGATAGGTCTGATTTCAGGTGCCGCTAAGTGGGGGCAATGCAGATGCTCACTGTCTATAGGTAGACAATTCGTCGTGGCTTCAAGGCAGAAAGCGAGGACAGAATGTAGCGGTTCTTGACATAGCAGCAGTTTGTTTTTGGGTTTAGATGAGACGACACCTGAAGACAATTTGTGCAAGTTCCTCTTTTAACTTTAATTCAGCATTCCCCCAAAAAAGAGATCATCTGCACTCTGCACTAGTTTATGTGAAAAAATGAAGAATCATAGAGAGGTAGCAGCACTTCTGAGCTGGAAATACATATAGTGTCATCAAGTCTGTGTGGATTTTATTTCACGGGCGTATGTACATATAACATGTAAAAAGTGAATTTGTCAAACGTCATTTTTGTTGGTAGTCTAAAAAATACGAACATCTACGCGACTTTGTCGTTTAGTTTAAAGGAATAACATGTCTGAACGGTAACTGCTGGCAACCCAACGGCCGTGGAACTTTGCCGACTGGAAATGGGATGCGCGAGGTCTTGAAAGTAAGTACATGTGATGGGTGGGGTTTTTCAATGCAGCAAAGAGGATGCGGGAGGGGTGTGAGGACAGAGCAGCTGAGGTGCGATGCGAGAACCTGCATGGTCGCACGGATCCACAAAATTTTGACAGTCTACAAGAAATAAATCCGATGCGTTAAAATTCTCAGGTAATGTTTGCATCTTATTAGAGTGACATAAAACTAAAACCTAACTAATGTCTTAACGGTCAAAATGATTTAAATGGCAGCTGTTTGCATTGCTTGAAATTCCAAATGAATGATCAAAGCGGAGTGCGAAAATTCCTTTGCATGTGCAGTAAATGTTGAGAATCCAAACTGCACACACAGCACGACCCCCGTCGTTGTTGGCAAACATTAATCGGACACTTAAAATTGTGAAATGCTATGTAGATATGCAACCTAAAGAACAATATTCAGAAGCAGTCATTCGCGCTGGGTTATATCGATTGTGTATGCTGAGACGGGCCTTTAGAACGGGCTGATGACGATGCAAGTACGGCAGGTAACATTAAATTATTATGTTCAAGTACCTTTATCCCGGCAAAAGTTCTGACAATGTATTGAGGACACATTTATTATATGTCTACAAATTAAAGCGTATCTCTCGCTTGGGTTTACAGACTAACTTGCCCTGTCTCCACCGCAACTGTCGTGTGTAGGACATGTGGCTGCTGGCGGTTTTGCTGTCTGTCCCAACACATGTCTTTGGCACCCCACAGTGTTAAGTCGCTGGCAGCTACATTTTGCTGTCTTCTGAGAGGCCGTTTTTATATTTTGGGGCAGAACGCTCTGTGAATGAATATGGAACTGTTAAGATGATTGTATTTGGATGCTGAAGCCTAAGTTGACCGTATCCTTTATTTTGTAATCCTCAGTGAATATGTTAAAGGTTTTGATTGGCATCTCCTTTCTTCACATCACTGCCATCGTCCTCCTCTTCATCGCCCTTATTGATGATGTAAGTTTGTCCTTTCTTTGCCGTTTCCTTCACTGTTTCCAGACGACGCTGTATTTTTTAGCGCTACAACTACTAACTATTCTAACGGTCCTTTAACTTAAACGGACATAACAACAGAACGATAACGCAAGATTTTCATTATTTCCATGTCTAATTTTAGACCAGTTAACGGTGTATTAGCAACACGAACCTGTTTACGGTCTTATACAGGCTTGGTGGTTCACGAGAAACATGTACTCAGACATCTGGGGTAGATGGGTAATGGAATTTGATGATAATGTCTGGGTGTATCAAGACTTACCCACTTCTTATCGCAAAGGTAAATTCAGAAAACACACTCGAATGCATGATTTTTAACACTGTGACCTCCATTCTTAGCGTCCTTTCAGTTTTTCATCTTGTGTATACATTGAGGAGTAAAATGCGACCTTAACTGCAGACGTAGAGGTGTCTAAACTTTGGGTGTAACGAGGACTTTTTTCCCCCTCACCCGCGATGGAGAAGAAACGATAAAACCTCGTTTCTGAGAATGTCTATAAGAAATCAATAACAGAATTATTTGTAAAAGTTTCAATAAATCTATTTGATACACGTTTGAGAAAGTAAACACTCGAACTGTTCGAATCTTTTTGGCCCATATTGCGTATACTCAATTAACTTAATACATACAAGAAATGCCTAATAATTCACAGTCTTCTGTAATGTAAGTGACTTCTCTTTTGGCCTCCATAGACTATCTACAAGCAGTTCAGGCTTTTGCAGTGCTGTCCTGCTTGTTTACCATCTTTGCACTGTTTGTGTTCATCTTCCAACTCTTCACTCTGGGCAAAGGACAGAGATTCACTCTCTCTGGTGTCCTGCAGCTGACCTCATGTGAGTATCCTCTTGTGTCTGATTCAGACAAAGGATCACAGTTAAGTCTTCTGTAAACTGAAGGAAATACTGAGCTATGGTTCATGACGTGACTGGTATCCCAAGGTGACCCAGTGTATGAGAAAATCCATTAGCTTTTTTAAGAGAACTTTCAGCTGGCCACGCCGCACCTACGTTGTGTAAGTTTAAAATAAAGACAGTAAAAGGGACTTTTTTAAGAGATACATTTGTCTTAAGCATGTGACTTAACGACAATGTGCTGTAAAAAAAAAAAAAAGTGTTTTACAAGTAAAATCAAATATAAAACTGAACCGAATCAGGTTTTACTCCTACTTCCTCTGAATAAAATCAGTCAGTCAGTCTCTCTGTCTCTCTCTCTCTCTCCCTCTGTCTCTCTCTTATCCAGGTTTCTGTATAATGGTAGCTCTCTCAGTCTACACTGATCATTTCCACAGAGGGGAGAAAGATGGCTGGTATGGGTACTCTTATGTCCTGGCATGGCTGGTCTTCCTTTTAACCCTGGCCACAGGTGCCATTTATGTCGTCCTGAGGAAAAAAATGGATTAAAGCCATTATCCCAGAGGTTAATATTTGGGTATAGAAACATATTAGTCTAAATGTGCTGTGGTATATCAAATAATCAGTAAGGACATTGCTTTATTTCGTAGCACTGAGAAGTCCATGTGTGAAGAGACATTATTTACTATCTGAGAGTTTTAAACATTCAAAAGGCAGGATTTCCTAGGCTTTTAAGCCACGGTGCATCTGTCCGACAGCTTTGTTTGTTTGCAGTCTTGATTAAAACCCGTAGAAACCCATAGAATCAGTGCTTATCCTTGTGGATTTCTAACTTGATACACAAAAACACAGGACTCACAAGTTGGAAAGTTTGACCACCCCAGGGGGCTTCAATTGTATTTAAAGTTCATTTCATTATTGCACTTAAACAATGATGACATAGATAAGACACTACCAGTACATTGCTTATGACGGCACTGCAGTGATTTCTCATTGAATGTCCACTCAGTCTGACCGTTCTCTGTCGTCACATGGTTAGCTGTTTTAAGAACATTGTTGCGTGCCACCAAAACATCACAGCTGTCGTGCACTCGTGTGAGAAACTTTGAGAATCCCTCAGAAGTATGTGCTATAGCTGTATTCTTTCCTAAAAATGATCTTCATCTAAGTCCTAATAATAGACGAGAGGGATCTGATGAAACAAACAGTATCATTTTTGCATTTTGTGATGTCTTGGCCCTGTTAAAGGGGTAATTTGATCCAGACGTACTCATCAGTGAGATTACTATCAGGTGTGAGTTTGAGGAGCACTCCCTCCAAAGATAAACTTCTGTTTCACAGTCAGAACCTGCTCTTCATGACAAAGGTTGTTAAAAAAGTAATAAATCCATAAAACTCAGGATGGATAAAAAAAAAAAAACAGCTATGCAGGCTTTGGTTTTGAGCGGTACTGCAGACAGGCAATCCACAGTTTTTGGTATAAAACTGCAGAAAATTTTGATTTGAGTTTCATGAGCAGCGTGTCCAATCTTCTGGGGAAGTTTAAAAAAAAAAAAAAAAACAAAACCCCTGGGTGACGTCTAAGGATTTGCAGACTTCTGCTGTTGCTGTTTATGATTCGTACGTAAAGGTAACGCTAAACAAAAATCATTTGCATGAGAAGATAAACCAGAAGTAAAAGACTGCTCTCCAATCTCTGTGAAAAGTAACAGACAGAAACGCCTCCTCGTCCAAAACACACGGTGCTAAAGAACCTCTCAGCAGTAATCGAGTCTCAGGTTTTTACGGATTCCCTGCCGACAAAGACGGAGAATGTTAGATTAACGTGTTCAATAAAGACACGAAAATATACCGTCGGAGCTTCGATGAAGATCAGATCGCATTTTAAGATTAAGACAGACTGTCCGTTTTGTGAACTCGCGCTGTTTGTACAGATTAAATAGGATGTTGTCATGAAAACAAACAACAACAACAACAACAACAAAAAAGCGCTGTTTATTTGATGTTCCACAGCATGTTTTAGTGACGGTGTCACACACTTGCCCAAATTGTCTAAAGCCAAAAGAGGAGCTGGAAGATGAGAGAGGTTCAAGAATGTATGAAGACGTTTGTTTGTTTTTTTAATGGAAAAATAAATGCAAACAGAAAATATAGAGTGAATTATCTATAAATATATCTAAACAGAAATGATATGAAAATGTAGTTTTAAAGGATATATGGAAAGATTATACTGTACTATAGGCATCATGAAATAATGAGTCATTTCCTAACATAACAATATATTGCTAGTTCTGTCAAAATTAGATTATATTTCTACTCCTGTACATACCATATTTCTGTATGTTAATTTTTTTTTTGCCTCCTGTTTCACACTGGTGTAGAGAGAACTCAAAGTAAGAACTGTGTTGGACCAGTAAAAAAAAAAAAAAAAAATCCACTTCCTTGTCTTTACTGTCTGTATTAATGAATACTGTTGTCACTGACACTGGTAAATGTTTTTGTGCTTTTCCTGAGAATTCTAGAACTTGGCTGGCTGATTCTGATTCCAGAATACGACTCTCTAGTAAGTTTTCCCTACAAACTTACTTTGGAACCCCAAACTAGGAATGCTGTACGGCTTTATAATCAAAGTTTAAAGTGGCATATACTTAGTTGAAAGGTGAACAGCATTGGGAGGTTCCTTTAGGTCAATTTGTGCCCTCACATTATAGAGCAGACACTTTATTGATCCAAACAATATTGAAATTGACCGAGTAAACTCCTAATGTAGAACAAAGAGCCAGGAGAGAGGTTCTTCCTGGGAGAGATTCCACTGAGCCGGTTCTAGAATCAAAGCACAATGACTCCGATTTTTTAATGTGGGGGACCAGTTCCTGTTCATGTCTGTGACGCTAAGCAATGTTAATGCACACGGAAACATTCACCTCAGTTAACACGTGAATAAAAACCTACAGTAAAGTATGTAAATGGACTGGTACAATTTTATTTACACCTGACAAACACTGTATTTCACATAGATGCTTAAAATAAATAGAGTGCACAGTTTGTGATGTCCTAAATACGAAAGCACTAAACATTCAGATCCAAAATGGCATGAGAAAATCAAAATGGAAGGCAGACACCTATACAGACTCATGTTCCACTAAGCAGCCATTTTGTCACAAAAACAGATTTCACGTTTTTTCATCCTGTGCGGACAGGAACGTAGAGACGGTCAGCTGAACGTGCAATGTGTCAAGCGTCTGCTCAGTTCAGTTAGCCCGCTGAACTTATAAGACTGACAGTTCTCCCTGCATGATGCACCAGGCATTGGCACAGGAATGTTCCACTGTGTGTGATTCTATAGGGGGGTGGGGGGAATGTTAAAGAGGACTGAACTAAATGCCCTGACCGGAGGGGGTGATCCTCTCTTGTACAACAAGGTGGAGGAGATGATTGTGCTCAGCAGAAAGAAGAGGCCTGCAGTGAAAAGAGAGATGGAGAGGAGATGAATTATTGTGAAAATCAGTTGCATTCGTTATTGAACAGCAGTGTTCCCGTATTTAAATGCATTTACATTACATCGCAAAAGCCAAATCTACTGCCACGGTTATTCTGTTTAATGGAACGAGGACAGATCTTTAAGCTCACCATAACTCAGTCTGAAGAGACTTCAGAGATTCTGTGTCCTTCTCCTGGCACGCCATCTGACCCAAGTAAACAAACAAACAAACAAAATAAACACATGTATATAAATGAACGCGTGTAAATACATGTCGTCTCTCTCTCTCACAGATGCACGTTCAAATGCCTCACGACTTTGTGACGCCTTCTGTTCAGATGTGCACTGTATTATCTCTACGCTGGTGGCCAAAAGTCAAGGGTAACATTATAAGAAGCGTGAAGGTTTAATTCACGTTGCGTTTAAGTTCTCTGCAAAACCACAAAGGCTACAATCCGAAGCCAGGCGACGAACGCGGCCCGCGTCAGGCCGGCGGGGGTCACGCACCCCCGGCGAGCGAGCTACAGGGCTCGGCGGCAACGACCCAGCCGCTGGAGGGTCTGCTGAAGGAAGGAAGGCGGTTTTTCCACAGCCCTGCTCATCAACTCACGCCCGAGGTCATACACCCTCATCTGTTTTACACTATGCTTCTTTTTTTGCACCTTCAGTGTAAACTGTTTACGTTTTTCCAACTGTTTACCCCCCCCGTATATAGCTTACATGATATTATTATGTATTATTTTTATACTGATTCTCTTATTTATTTACCTGGACGCGGCTTTACATTCTTCATTCCTTTATTTAATTTTTATACGGACATTTAGCTTTACGTTCGCGCCGCTGTCGGAGTTGTTGCGAAGTAATTTCACTGCCGTCGCACTTGCGCGATCGAGCGTGTGACGAATAAAACCTCTTGAATCTTGAAACGCCCTGTTTACAGGTCAACTCTCCACGGGACTGACCCTCGTTCACAGGCAGGTTAAACATCATCACTGCACTTACCACCACTGACTGCAGGAGCAGGAAGACGTCCTCAGGCAGGAAGGTCACTGAAGGAGGGGACACAGAGAACAGTCAGACTGGACCTGTACCAGGCCATCGTTTCAATGACCGTCTATCAACAAAATGTGTTAGCACAGTGTTACGGCTGATGTGGTTTTCACTACCAATTCAGCTTGTGGCATAATGAACGGAGACTTAAAAGAGATTGGTACAACTGCAGGAGTCAGACAGGGTGAGTATTACAAATATTTTACGCGGTTTCAGAGAGGAACGTTTGTAAACCCAAGACAGGTGAAATTTCTGCCGAGGCGAAGTTAATCCCAGGCTTCCGAGCCCCGCGTTAACGGTGGGTCATCTGTGTAAATCCTACCTTGGCCGTGCGAGTCGAACGATTCCCAGGCATATCTCTCCAACGTCTGAGCATGCTCCGGTAAGAGCTTCTGAGGTGGTGGCTGACAAACAAACAAACAAACAAACAAACACAGTTAATCTCAGGATTCCACAGAAACCGCACAATTACGTCATTCCGCATTCTAATCCTGCAACGAGATACAGTGTCTGTAGGTTAACACATATCATATTAACAAGGACACACAGTATATATAAAATAAATAATAATAAAAAAAAAACTGACAGTGAAATTCTGCGGTGCGGTTAAGAACTAAAATATACCAAATCAGAGTAAAGTGAATTCAGTCCTACCTCCAGTAACATAAGCAGCAAGACTCGAGAGATCTCGCATTTAGCCACAATGTCCATAAATGCACCTACGGAGAAGATGAGAGGATTTTGAACGATGGCAACAAGCAAGGTCTTTCACCACTGTGGTTTTTCCATTATAATAAAGCATGTCTTTTTTTGTTTACCAGCGTGTGCGTGTGTATCTATATCTATATCTATATCAACAGACAGTGACACAGGGGGAGCTTTCCTCATCCTGCTTTTACAATCATTTCAAGCATAACTATCAGAAGTGAAGTGTATCAGAGTATGTAGCATATCAGAACACAACAGAACAGATCAGAACACATCAGAACAGAATACAACAGAACAGAACAGAACAGAACACATCAGAATACAACAGAACAAAGCAGAAAACATCAATATCAGAGACTGACCGACAGGGGTGGTGGTGCCGGGTAACTGCAGGCCTCTCTCCTGACACAGCATCTGCATCTCAGACAGCACAGCCAGGGCTCCATCATAATCACCTATCAAACAGCACAAACAAGCCTTTACAACCATTACCTATCAAACAGCACAAACAGACCTTTACAACCACCAGCCAAGGCTCCGTCATAATCACCTATCAAACAGCACAAACAGGCCTTTACAATCATCAGCCAAGGCTCCGTCATAATCACCTATCAAACAGCACAAACAGACCTTTACAACCACCAGCCAAGGCTCCGTCATAATCACCTATCAAACAGCACAAACAGACCTTTACAACCACCAGCCAAGGCTCCGTCATAATCACCTATCAAACAGCACAGACAGGCCTTTACAACCATCAGCCAAGGCTCCGTCATAATCACCTATCAAACAGCACAAACAGACCTTTACAACCATCACCTATCAAACAGCACAAACAGACCTTTACAACCATCACCTATCAAACAACACAAACAGGCCTTTACAACCATCACCTATCAAACAGCACAAACAGACCTTTACAACCACCAGCCAAGGCTCTGTCATAATCACCTATCAAACAGCACAAACAGGCCTTTACAATCATCAGCCAAGGCTCCGTCATAATCACCTATCAAACAGCACAGACAGGCCTTTACAACCATCAGTCAAGGCTCCATCATAATCACCTATCAAACAACACAAACAGACCTTTACAATCATCAGCCAAGGCTCTGTCATAATCACCTATCAAACAGCACAAACAGGCCTTTACAACCATCAGTCAAGGCTCCGTTACAATCAACACGGTTATCCCTGCAGCACATTATCTCTACAGACAAAGTGCCAAACACAACACCCTTGTTCTGCATCACATGAATGGGGCTTGCTAGGAATAAGATTCATAACAAGAGCTCGAGTTCACTGAACAGTCTTAGAGGGAAGGTTTAGGAATGATCTTTACAGCCAAAACGTTAGGCATAAATAGAGATTCAGCAGCAAAGGATGGGCTTAATTCACAGCGTCTTGCTTGTTTCCGTAATGCGCGGGCTATCACACGCTCTGTGGATCGATATCTTGCAGGAAGTTCTCTCCTGTTCTGCGGTACTCACGGGTCAGTATTTTGCAGGAGGCCATCTCCCACAGAGAAAGCAGAGCCTCAATGGGCGTCTGAGACTGGAGCTCTGCTGCTCTCTGAAAGTGGATGACTGCCTCACCCGGTCTGTTCATCTCCTGACAGAGAGAGACAGAAAGAGAGAGAGGGAGAGAGAGAGAGAGAGAGAGAGAGAGAGAGAGGGGGGGGGGGGGGGGGGGGGGGAGGAAAGAGAAAGAGAGTGTGTGTGTGTTTTCAACATTGTCATTATTAATCACCATTTTCAATAAAAGTGTAGTATGTAAAAATCATTATTTCTTACCTTAAGAGCATTGCCAAGCTCATGGGACAGACTGGCCGCCATCACTGGCTGGTTCATCTCAATGTAGACCTGCATTAACAGAATGAACCTGTTTGCAAATGGCGCTTCGACGACTTTGACTTTAACCATATCTTAGGTCGGTTTTTGTTATGTGCTTGCTACTATGACATAGTAACCTGAACATGGAGGTACAATATAATGTAGCCACGACTTGGGTGTGATGACTCTAGGGGCAAATCAACTGTGTTAGCTGTTCCCCTGCGTTACAGGGTTCACATGTAATGTCCTGACAGACAGACACACACAGGCTCACAGAACATCACTGTTTCACCCATCCAGTCCCCTCCCAAAGAGCACCCCCCCAATCCAGTGTCCTCTCCTTTATTAGCTCTGGTCTAAATGTTGGTATGTGCAAAGCGTAGCCACACTGATGTTAATGAACACACATGTCCCATCTTCAGCACACCATGGTAAGTATGGACAAAGAACGGAGACTTGTTCAGAGATTTGGAACGGAACGGAACGGAATGTGAAACGGTACCTTGATTGCAAAGCTGTAGCAGTTGAGTGCGGCCTGCATGTGCTCGTCGAAGCCGGGGGCTTGCAGCGCCCTTGTCTCCCGCTCGGCGGACAGGAAAAGACGGGCAGCGTCGGTCAGGGCCAGGGCCTCTCCCGGAGCGTTGAACAAAGTCTGCTCGCATCTAAAAAAAAAAAAGAAGAGGTTCAATGTCAAGAACCTAGATGGAATTTAAAACACACACACACACACACACACACACACACACACATCTGTACAGATAATGAATGCATTAAACGTTAGCCCCCTAGATAAAAGCACTGAATATTAATATCCATTAATAACTTCAAAGATATAAGGAGATTTCACTGATTGGTATTATTATTAGAGAAGTTAAGACCACTCTACACCACCGCAGATCAGGTTTCTCTGATCCGTGCTGGTCAGCTGATGCTGAAGGTCTATACTGACGTACCGGGCCATGGCCAGGTTACAGAACGCTGCATATTGGAGACAGTCCTGCTGTTTCAGTTCCTTTGCTAACTGGCCTGAAATAAGACATTCACAGTCAGTTAACTTTTAAATATATGATGCTAATTCATGTTTACATACAAGTTCTAATCCACGTGTTTAACTCTCTGTCAAGTTAAACACGTGGATTAGTTTACACCGAGTGCAAACTCACCGAATTGCTCGCTCGCCTCAGCAACATTGGGCTTCCGCAGAAAACGCCTTTAGACAAATGAAAGGTACAGCGTTACTAACATATCAACATCTTACGGCACATTAGAGAAACTACGCATAGATATCTTACAAATTTACGTTCAGAGCTTGCTGTAAAGACTGGTGTCGTTACTCCTGTTAATAACACCATCCCAAACTCCTATGTAATAAAAACAAACTTGCATATGAAACGCACACATATTGTTAGATTTTAGAGGACCAATGGCAGTCAAAAATAAACTACAGATAACGCAGCACCGAAACTTGACAGTCAAAAAATGCTGAACGATATTGCTTTCGTGACAGCGAGTTGTTTATCTTCAGTTAGCATGTTTGCTAACGAGCTGTCACTGAGTGCCTAATACAAGATACATCCCCTGTTTATAGATCTTGGCAATAACTAGCTGATTGATTGAGAATGGTATATAATACCGGGTAACTACATGTAATATAAATGATCAAGCCATTAATATCGTACTTTTTAAGCTTATTAGACACCGCTCGGTAGCGCGTCAGAAAATCACCCTCTGCGGCCATTTTTGATGATGTGTGGAGGGCGTGTACAGAGTTTACAGTCTGCCTGTATAAGCTGATCCAGGATCAGGTTCCCCAACTGTGTCGTAATTTCCAAAGATGAAACATCAACTAAGTGTATCTGCGACAAATCTTGATACAAATCTGAAATTATGAAGGGATGAACATAAAATTTAAACATACAACAACAGTTGTTTTACGAAAATCTACCAGAAACGTACAACCCCTTCAGCAAAAGGATTCCACATTCATAAATCTAAATGAATGTAGAGGATGGATTATTGAATCTTTAGGCTACTGAATTTAACTTTTTTTTTTTTAATTCTGTTTGTAACAGTTGTATTCAGTAACGTTCTTATTGGAAAACTTCATTTGATGTTTAAAAAGTGAAATTATAAAATTAAGTCATCAGTAAAAAAAAAAAAAAGCAAAAAAAAAAAAAAGCTAAGAACATCTGAAATGGGAAGGGAGGGCGAAAGCGCGTTCACCGCGCTCCCTTTGATTCGTGGAATGGTTTTGAAGGGCAGGTTTTATTGTATGTTTGGAATAAAACGGAGAGTAAGGTGATGCAATAACAAAGGGGAAAAAAAATTGAGTCTTGCGTGACAACAGTCATACTTAGGCTCTGTCCACGTGCGTGTTCGTGCTTTCCATTATTACACAACCTCTGATGCAAACACAAACTAAAACAAATCACAGAAATAGCGTCAAAATTACACTGAGTTATGAACTAATTTGGCGGGAAAACCACGACATGTATATAGACAGAAGTACCTTTATTCTGTGAAACAAGAGGGAAAAAAACATTTCTGGGAATGAAAGGAAGGGAGAAACATGAAAATATATACATCTGTTGAATATAAATCACACGTTTTCATAGACAGATTCAAAGATGCCTTCCTCTGGTGGGTCAGCCTGGGTCTGAAAAAGAGGAGAACAAAATTTAAGTGATGTCGACCAAGCTACCATAAAAAATACTACTGAATTTGTCAACCTAACCAGGTTACCAAAAAAAAAAAAAAAAAAAATACTATGTAAGTAGGGTCTTATGCAATGTTTCGTTGCAGGAAAGTCCCACTGCAAACATAGACCCACCATAATTTCCTTTGTCACTTTTTTCTTCCTCTTCTGCTCCGTGGTCTTGTTCACTTGCTCTGGCTCCAGAACATCATAGACTGAGGCCGGTCGTGCCTCCAGTGCCTGAGGGGGAAGATTTGACGGATTTAAAGTTTATCAGTGACAAAAACTAATCATCTTAGGATCATATGGAAGGAAATTTAACTTCCTCCACATGTACTGAGTCTACAAAAGAACACTCATCTAAACCAAACTTTTTTCTTTTCTCTCTTTTCTTTTTTCTTTTTAACTGAATGCTGCTAACTATTTGGGCGTTAGAAAACTAAAGCAGTTGTGCGGGTGACTGCAGAACCGGACATGAGCATCCAAACCAGTGTAAAATAAGCTGACAGAACATGTCGAAGCCAAGAGAGTAAGAACACGACACCAACAAGCAGAACAACGAAAGAATCGACAAGACGGAAAGACAGACACGCTCACCGTATACACCGACGAAGAGGGACCGTCCTCGTCTGTCTCTACTCTGTCGCTCTCCGACTCTTCTTCTTTTCCTACTCCTTCCCCGTCAGCTGTAGACACAGGCGAATCCTAAAAGAAAACAAGGTCATATATTGAGAGCTTGTGTGGGCTGTTCTTTTTTACACGCAAACCATCGGCATATGAAATCTATTAAGAGAATGTGAGCCTAAGCTTCACAAGCTACAGTAGACATGTAGTACAGCTGTGCAAGTGTTCATTTCATCCCTCTTAAATTATCAATAAATCATTTAGTTTTATGCTGTGAAAATACTGTTCCCTTGGCAACGCACGCTGATCGCCTCACCAAAATCCTCACTGTCAAAACAGACCTATATAGGTTTCTAAATATATTGCAGTGGTTGAATTGTAAAAAAACATCATCTCTGTGCGAAATTAACCCGTAGTTTGAGAAACTACTTAGAGATAATGGTAATGAAACATAATTATGGTCGATGCACAGAAGCAAATTTGAGTTCTACATTTGTAATCAGACAGATGAATGAGGTCAGATAGTATTTATAGCACTGAATGGCTAAATTACATGTACCTAGCTGAAAGAGGAAAACGGTGCTTAGGTAAACCAGTCTCCCTTAGACCGCTCAGGAATCTTACCTTGATGCCTCTGAAAACGTAAACTGAGCCAGCCACACTGAACACCAGGAGCAACACGTTAAAGATTATCACAGGAAGCATGACCCCTGACCCTGTCTTTGGCTCCTTGTAGCCTTCATCTGTAAGGAGAGAGAGTGAGGGTGGGGTGGGGGGGGGGGGGCGCTTTTGAATCACTGTATTATATCTGGGTGGATGCTAAAGCTAAATTCTAAATGAAAAATGTATATATCTATATGAAAGCCCACAATGACTTTTTTATGTGACACACACACTGATCAACTGATTTAAGAAAGAGGCAGAGAAAGAAGGAAGAGGGAGAGATGGAGAGAGAGAGAGAGAGAGAGAGAGAGAGACAGGCAGACAGACAGACAGAGACAGAGACTCTTACACTCTTTTCCTGTTACACAACCATCAGCACAAGTTTCTGTTCACATTGTCACGGGAGAGAGCTTTTTTCATATCCTATTTTGATTTCAGCAGTACCATAAAAAAAAAAAAAAAAAAAAAAAAACAAAAACAAAAAACAAAGACCTCTCATTTTCATTCACGTTATATTCACGCCTTTGCTTGCCCTCATACTCACCTCTCACCAAAACCGCCCAGTTAGCCACAGCATCGCTGTACTTGCATTTATATCCTCCAGAACTTGAGCTGTTGGTCATTTTAAAGTTAACTGTCACCACATGAGATTTCTGCATCAGCAGGTACGGGACAGTGTTACGCGATATCTCATCTCCATTAAAGTAGCACGTCAGATGGCCGCTGCTCTGGTTGACAGAAGTGTGTATGAAAAATTTTAACTGTAGGGTCTCTCCGGCAAATGCTACGTAGGTGCTTGGCTTTAGGGTGATTGAAGCACCAGCTATGGAACAGAACATACAGATCAGACAAAGAAAACCACACATAAACATGTAAATAAATACAGTTATTTATCGTCTGTATAGCAGAGTAGAAACACAGCATGAAAACGGGACCACACTCTGATTCAAACGCACACAGTATAGTGGAAGCAAGAATATGAACTTAGAAAGAATAAAATGAAAAATATTTACTGATTTGACTATAAATAATCAGTACAAGCAATGACAACAGCAGGTCAGTCTCTGAATCCATACCACAGGTTCAATAGTTCATTCTGAGAAAGCAAGCGGGAGAGAGAGAGAGCGAGAGAGAGAGTTTTATAGTACCTGTAGCCTGATTAACACAGCCAAGTAACAAAATAATCTTCAGAATGCACATTGTGCTAACACAAAGCCACCGTTCCCTCTGAGTGAAGAAGAGAAATCTTTTTCCTTCTATGCGAAAACATTAAAAGAAGAAAAGATAAAAAGAAAAGAAAAAGAAAAGAAAAAAAAGAAAATTCAAGCTCTTCCAAGTCCGAATTATAACCATGAAAATACTGTAACAAAAGGGAGTCTGTTTTAGTCTAAAAAAAAAATCGACCGCCAAAGCAGGAAATTGTGTTAAGTGAAATTAGCAGACTAAAGACTATCGCTGAAACATACTGTGGTCAGGTGATCTCATTCACCCTTGTGCAAACTCCTTCAAGAGTTCCCGTTTTTTCTGTTCTCGACTTCCTCCAAACGGACTTCACTGAACTGAAGCAAATACTACAATTTACTTTCGAGAATCATCAAACAAATCGAACCCATTCGCTACGCTCACGAAAGAGTTATACCCTGATGTGAGACTCACAGAAACACACGAGTGGATTGTTCATCTTTGGTGTACATAGGTCCTGAGAGACAGTTTATCTTATGTCATTTCGGTGAGGCTATCAGTTTGTGGTAACAATTAGAAATCATAAATGTCTTATGCATATTGAGCAAAGAGTAGGAGAAAATTAAACTAAACATCTAGTGTTTGTTTTATTTTTATTTTCTGAAAATTGGTGCTCTGTTTATACGGGAAAAAATGCTACGCCATATCTGGCCACAGGGGGGTAGTGTCAGAGTGAATGTGGAAGACAAGACGTTATCTCATAAACTCATGACGTTGATTGGTATTGACAGGGCATTATGAAAGATGGAATGGTGACAACAGGTGAAATGAGTTTCCAGCTACCACGAGGCATGAATTCAGTGTTTACAATCCAAAAATGTTTATTTTCTTTTTAGGAATCAGAGAAGAGTGTTAATGACATAGTCTGGTTTTTGTTTAGGGTGCAGAGGGGGCTAAGCAGGTATAGGAGAGAAACACACACACACACACACACACACACACACATGCAATCTGATGGCTTTAGGATTTGGTTTCTTTTCCTCTCATCTGACAGGACTTCAGAAAAAGGAGGAGGGTGGAGGTGGGGGGAGGGAGGGGCCAAGAGATAGATAGATAGACAGAGGGAGAGAGAAAGAGAGAGAGAGAGAGAGAGAGAGAAAGGAAAGAACAGAAAGGAATTCAGTTGAGGTGACAAATTGCTTGGGTGTTTAATGAGAAACAGGTGCAAATGTGTGTGACTTCACTATTCACTGGCTTCACAGAGACGCACAGGCAAAAAAAAAAAAAAAAAAAAAAAAGAGGATAAAAAGAGAATTAACAACGAGAAAAACAACTCAATTTTCAGTGTCCAGGGATCAAGCCAAAACTGACCTCACACACTGAGACAAAAACCGAGAGAGAGAGAGGGAGAGAGAGAGAGAGAGGGAGAGAGAGAGAGAGAGAGAGAGAGAGAGAGGGAGAGAGAGAGAGAGAGAGAGAGAGAGGGAGAGAGGATATAACATCTGACATCTGGATGCCAGTGAATAAAACCATTCCTCAATCTATAAGTCCTCTCTCTTTTGTTTTTCTTTTATCTTTAATGTACCATTAGTTCACTTTTAAACCTCTGAAAACACTGCATATTTTATTCTCTTTTTTAAATTTTTATTCATTTTTTAAATACTCTCTCATATGAATCACACACACACCTGGAAACAATACACACTTTAACTACAGTGACCCATATTTGACATTACACACACTCTGCAGTATCCAGGCCAGCCCGTACACAAGACACCTCACACCACTCTATATTTCAGATGTTTCATCTCTAATTGGTATTGGAAACCATTTAATCACATATGCAAACAAATGAAGTCATTCATTCCTGTCCTAGGTATTTTATAAGATATTTCAATTCAGAAACCAGAAATCAGATCAGGGTGGAAAAGATTCGGCTGACTTCTCTGCCAACCTGTGTGTGTGTGTGTGTGTGTGTGGGTCAGAGAGAATAAAAACAGATACAGAGAGAGAGAGAGAGCGAGGGAGAGAGTGGGAGAGAGAGAGAGGGAGAGAGAGAGAGGGAGAGAGAGAGAGAGAGAGAGAGAGAGAGAGAGGGAGAGAGAGAGGGGGGAAAAACCCAAGTTGGAGAAATATTTAAAAATGATAGGAGGAGACAAACTGAAACAGATCTAAGGATGAGGAGGTGCACATCTGGAGTTAAGCAGAGAGAAAGAGAGAGAGAGAAAGAGAGAGAGAGAAGGAGAGATAAAGTGCACACAGAGAAAGCAGAGAGAGAGAGAGAGAGAGAGAGAGAGAGAGAGAGAGAGAGAGAAGCAGAGGTGTGAGGCCAGAGCTCACCAAGTTTTTCTCAGTATACAGATTGTCTTTAAGTGGGAGCACATTGACTGGCCACATTCTACTCTTAATTATATTACAACTACCCATAGAGCC
>NC_044501.1:8957663-8972663 GCF_902362185.1 Chanos chanos | reverse complement strand
TTTAAAGTTGAGTAATACATCACAGGGACAAAACAAACTCCACTATTTCTCTCAAGAGTATCTCCTAAGTCCTGAATACTATACTTTGTGCTGTCTCACACCTATCCTACATTTAATAAACGTCGGTTACTTCACAAGAGGTTTATCTGAAAGGTGTGTGGCAAAAAGTTGGCTTGAGAAAAAAAAAAAAAAAAAAAAAAAAAAAAAAGGAAAACTAGGCTGCTTTTCCAGGAGAGAACACAGTCTCCCCAGCCTGTGTAAACACACACACACACACACACACACACATACACACACACACACACAGCCCTATGCTACTATGAAGATACAGGCAAATTTCTTCTGCACAAGTCCATGACAGACAGAGAATGGAAGGGCAAGGAGAACCTCTCTCCGATCCTAGAGATACAAAGCAATGATAAAACCGCCATCAAGTCATATAAAAAGACTCGAAGACAACGAAGGAAAGGAAGGTGTTTTTGTAATCAAAGAAAATAAGACCAGGCCTGTTGTTCTGCTTTCATATGTCCAAACAAAAAAAGGGTACACACGTAGAGAATCTCATCAAAATCCATCTTGCAACACAAATATGAAACATTAAAAAAAAAAAAAAAAAACGGAAATGTCTGAAGAGACAAATCTAGCCCTACAGAGTCACAAAAATATTTAAATCAACTAGAAACCATAATCATACCAAAAAAAAAAAAAAAAAACCCCAAAAAAGTGAAGACATCATGCTTAACCCCTATTCATCAAAATCCAGGTTCCTCATAAATTATATATTAACTTTTTTTCATAATCAGGGTTGTTAAGTCTATTGCAGATTGCTTTACAGAGCACTAGCAAAGAAGAGGCACAAGTAATGGAAAGAAAAATGTTCAACATACAAAGATCCTTCAAACATCTTCACTGAATGGTATATAACTTGGGAAAAACAAATCCTCAAATTTAGCTATACACTAAGCTATACGAAAACAGATTTGTAGGAGAAAAGACTCCGCAGGTATGAGAAACTAAGAGAAAATACATGCATGCACGCCCTATACATTTTGCACGTCACTCTCCTCTGATTTCTTAGCAAATAATAATAATAATAATAAATGCAGCAAAAAAGCTTTAAAGTCACAAAACTCATAGTGATGTACATTGATCTTTACTAACGCATAATATAAACATTGTGCTTAAATTGGAAAACCGTTTGGTTAAGAATAGTACATTTTCTTTTAAAAAAAAAAGTATGAACGTATATATTTTATACAACAAGCTTCAAGTAGAATAATTTTTTAAGTGTATGATGTGGAGACATGTCCTGTGTCAAGAAGAGCTTGATAGATTTTAAATTCTACTGTATAAGACCACATTGGAAAATAGATATCTGAATGGACAAGCTATCATCTTCATTCGTGGGCAGTAAATTGATGGATTTGTAAATGAAGGCCTGGTTCTGATAAGAATGTAGTCATAAGACTAGTTGGGAACTCTTGACTAATTTGAATGAGTTAATTGTTTAATCTACTCAACAAATTTGTTAATTAGATAATTTAGTTAACGGATTTGTACATCTTCCCTAATCACTGGTTATTCAGACAATACTTTGTCTGCTTGGCATGTCCTGGGGACAAAATGCTGTATTGATTAATGACACATGATAGAAACCTGGGCTTGTACTCCGAGCGACTGTGTTTACGCCGAGGGTTTTTGAGGACAAACATGGCCGAATGGAACGCAGAAATCTGTACTGAAATTTTTATAAAGTGCTGGAGCAAGCTAAGAAAAAAACATATGTGCTTTGGTGAGTTGTTTGTCATATTGGTGTTTATTTAAGTGCATTAATTTTCACCATAGAGTAAAAGATTCATTTCAGAAGCTAACAAATTCAAGACAACTTAAGAGCTGGGTTGAAAGGTTTTTTTGTTTGTTTGTTTGTTCAAATAGATCACAATTAAATATAAATTTATCCAACTCACATTTTGGGAACTATAAAATACAGTAGGAATATTAAAAATCCATTGTTAGCAAAACAGAAATGGACGTAACCATAAAGTTTGACTAAAGTCTGATAATCTAAGCATATGCAACCAATATCAACTGAGATAATATAGGCTTAATTATAAAACGATTAATTATAAAATGAATAGGTAATCAGCATAGGCAAATAAAGCAATGGTGGGTGTTAAAAAAACTCTTAGTACGTAATCAGCAAAGTTTTTTTCTTCTTTTTTTTTTTTTAATAAGAGTTGTTTAATAATGTCCTGCTGATTTGGAAGGGTCAACTTCGTCAACTCCGATTCAATCACTTCTAACTTAATAAAACAACAATTTTTAAGGTACATCCTTACTGTCTGTATATTGTACAAAGTGAAAAATATTTACATTAAAAAAAGATTCAAGCGGATGCCAAAACAAAGAGCTCTTTCATTTGAGTCCTCAACCTATTCGCTATGGGCCAATTGTATCCCAAAGGAACCAATGTGTGCATAAAAACTAATGAACAGTCTCTATGGGAGAACAAAACTATGACACTGTTTTAATTTGGCCCTTGATCAAAGCGCAGGAAAAAAGGGAATAAAGACAACAAATGAATCTACTGATTACTGTTTTCTCACTCAACACCACCTCCAACCCCATATAACTGTGCTGTTGACTGTATGGTTTCAAAACGTTAAAATTTCTCCTCTCAATGTCATTGTTATTATCTATTTTTTTCACATGTAAATGTGAAAAAACATATTTTGGGATAGTGTCTCTGATCTGAATACTTACTGATTGATTAGTCCAAATCAATGCTTAATATTACTGTTGATTTCAGAATAACATATGAATCATCCAATGAGCAATCTGTGTGCAGCAATCAGAAAGTTACCATGGCGATATAATCTGTAAATCTAGGCTTTCAGGGATCTCTCTGTAAGGCACATGATGTGCTATATTCTAAACCAATGTTCTGTTAACAAATACAACATTAGAAAATTGTAAAACAATAATAGCTTATAAATTTCCTCCACAACAATATCTTAAGTACAGCTGAAGTACTTTGCAAAACATGCCTTTTACATAAATTTTACGGCACTCCAAAAAAGAGAAAAATTAAACATGGATAATCAATAATAAAGAACCTTGAAGGAAACCAAATTTGGATACTCTCTCCAAGTTTGGTGGAAAAAAAGCAAATAAAATGCCTCCTGGAGATTGGTTGGCTAACAAATAATTTAACTACAGTACGAATATGTAACAGCATAAAACGTCAATAAATCAAACCCAAAAACTGAACATCATAAACATTTTAATCATATCTAATAACATTATTATCAACATTTTTGATACAGTTATTGTAAGTATACCCTGTTACTCAGAAACAGTAATTCATTTTCATTCGTTCATGATTGTACCATTTCTCTATAGCTTAGCTGGATCGGACATTTGTTTTGGTGTAAAGAGCAGAAAAATAGAGGGATAAGAAAAACAAGAGAATAAAAGACAGGAATCAGCAGAGATCCTCGCTTTCATTTCAGCCTTCCGACAGTGGGCAGGTCCCTTCCTATGTACAAGCATATCCCTGACAGCGCACTGTACTCTTTCATACCGATCAGTTCTTCCCGTTTCTCTTTTTCCACTTCGTTTTGAAAATGAGGGTACAAAGTAGACATCAGTGTCTTTTTTAGTGTCTTTTCTAGTCGGCCCCTATGTCTGCTGCCTCCTTACACACTTTTCTATTCCTCTCTTACTCTGTCTCTGTCTCTCTCTCTCTCTCTCTCTCTCTCTCTGTGTCTACTTCTCAGACATCCGATTCGATACTGGAGAGCTTCTCGTACACGTGCCCATTGCTTGCGCCGTTGAACGGTCTCTGTCCTTGCCCCATCCCTAACCCATCCCTGGCTGAAAGCAGCTTGTTGTTGCCTGGTCCCCCCCCATGGTGGTTGCCCATGGGTCCACCCATACATAGCTCCTTGGGGAACCGAGGGGCCACATTGGACAGCACCCCAGCAGTGGCAGAGGCTGGTAAATAGGAAGTCACGCCCATGGAGCCCCGGAAGTCTGCCCGGCTGTTGTTGAGGAGCTGTTGCTGCTGTTGTGGCTGTTGTTGCTGCTGTTGCTGCTGCTTTTTGACGTAGTACGATTTGGCACCGTGTAATAGACACTGGTCATCGCCGAAGGTTGGGATGAACGGGTTCTGGTTCACCTTATCTGGGTAGAGAGATTTAGACAAGGAGTAAGTCCCAGCCCCGCGTGTACCGCCCACACCTCCACCCATCATGCTCCTATCCCTGTCCCTCATGTCTCTTTCGCCCACCGAACGACGATGCAACCCACCTTCACCCCCACGGAACAGACTGAACGACGAGCCCCCGCCCTTACCACGGTCCCCACCACCGAAAAACGTCGTCTCTCTCTCCCTGTCCGATCCCGCATACCGCTCGAACATCTGGGCGTAAGGACTTGAGCCCTCCATGAAGCGGTCTTTGTCTTTCAGGCTCACGCTTCGGGGCGGGGGCAGCATCGACGCTCCCCCGCCTCCTCCCCCCAAACCCTCCCCCTCCACCCATCCTGCCTGCACCCTCTTTCTGCAGGTCTACAAATGTGTCATAGGAATGCTGCCTGCGTAAGACCCTGCCACCTGGGCCGAACTTCCGCCTTTGCACTTGGGTTTGGGCTCCTCCCCCTCCCTTCCCACCCTCCAGGGCAAACTTGCCCCCAATTTGATCCAGGAGGAGGTTGTCCTCACTGATGTCATACAAGTTGCCTGGTTTCTTGCACGACTCGCACCTCTTGCAGGTGGCTGAACTGGGGCGGCTAGAGACTTGCCCGCCACCTCCACCCCCTCCACCAGAACCTCCTACGCCCCCTCCTGCTTGGTACCCTCCTCCTCCCCCATGCATGCACATCGGTTTGCCCCCTCCACCTCCAATCCCACTGCTGTGGCAGTTCCGGCACTCCCAGTCCCCTCCAGCCAAGCCACCCACCCCACCGATGTTCTTTTCCCAGCATGCATGTGCCTGTTGACCAGGCGACCCCACTCCCACTCCACCCTTACACTCTGTCTTCTTGGATTTACCTTTCAAAAAATCGTCCACAGGAACCAGGCTAGTGCAATTGCCCCCGCCACCCCCGCCGACTACGCCACCACAATTGCCACCGCCCATCCCAGGAGCATCGGTCATATCCAAGTGCTCCCATTGGGATACCCCTTCCTTGGCACGGAACTGATCCACATAGAAATCCCTCAGATTCTCTTTGTCGCGGAACAAATAAGAGTTACCTCCCCTCTGACTCTTCCTCTCCAGAGGCGGGGAGGCTGAACGGTGTCCTTGTGTAGTAGGGTGGTGATGGTGGTGGTGGTGGATGGTGTGGTGGGGTCGCCGTCGAAAGCCGAGCTCGATCTCATCCTGTTCCCGCCGGGACTTGGCGGAAGCAGGCCTCTTTTTTAGACTGTCCCTGTACTGCTTTCGCTTTTTGGCATTCCCCTCAAGATTCCCGTAAGTCACCGTGTGGGTGGAGATATCCGATACATCAGAGCGGATGTTCCCATCGTCCCCCCCCGAACCCGCCCCTCCTCCCCCACAGTACCTGTCATGTCCCGCAATAAAACCGGAACTGGAAGCGCCACCCTTGAAGGAGAATTTTCCGTACAGGTCGGGCAGGCCAGACTTGAAGCTCGACTGGGTTTGGTGACCTGCAATCAGGTCAAACTTATCTCTGTTTCTGTGTGTCAGAGACTGGCGGGGCTGGGTGGTGAAGATGGGCGCTACCCCTCCCCCTAAGCTGTCGCAATCGAACATCCCCCCCTCCAACGAACTGGCACTCCCTAAGCTACGCGGCCGGTTAGGCAGGGGACCCGACATACCGAGAGCCAGCCCGGAGCCTGAGTGGTGGTGCAGGTAGTGGTCCTGGTACAGGTTGCTGTCCTTCAGGTGCAAGTTTCCAAAAGTTCTCTCCACCTCACTGACGTAGTCGCTGAACATGCCGTCCTCGGGCAGGTAGGGAGGAGGCGGCTTGCAATCGGAGTGGCCGGCCAGGCTGCGGCCGTGCTCGCTGATGTCGTAGACGGCCGACTCGCGGTGACCATAGTCCAGGGCGCTGTGGGGTGAGCCGTTGACCCCCGGCACAGAAGTCATGTTCTTGGCAGTGCGCAGCAGACGCAAAATGTTCGAGTGCGTGTTGTTCATGTTCATGTTCATGGTGGCTGATGGGGAGTTCAGCGCCGAGCTCTTCTTCTCGATCTGGACCCCGTGAATGCAGCTGTAGATTCCCTGTTTGAGGACAGGTGTAGCGGGAGAGACAATAAGGTGAAGAGAGAAAAAAGAGAGGGTGAGAAAAAGAGGAAAGGGAAGAAGAAGAAGAAAAAGAGGAAGAAGAAGAAGAAGAGTGTCACACTGCAAACACAAAAGAGCCCCTTTTCACAAATATGCACAAGCATAATTTTAACAAATTCAAAATCTACTCAAGTAATCAGCGCAATTGTTCCTTCTAATGACTGATTCACTGATATGTACTCCACTGACTCATAGAGTGTGAGGCAAAGTGATAATCTTATGCAAGCTTGTAATGTTGCAGTCTTGTAGTTGCATGGTATGAGCTTTTATGCAAGCTGAACTTTAACAAGTGTGGTAGAGCAAGTGAGAGCACAGTTAGCAAAGTATAGATATGGAGGTTGATTAGATTCAATGCTGTACTAAATGCAAAAGTGAAGGATGGGTTCATTAGCACTTCATACTTCACAGACAGATAGAACCTAACCCTTCAGTATCCTATTAGAGAGAGTGAGAGAGGGAACGACAGAACGAAATGGAAAGCTGGAGTGGAAGGAAGGATGAAAAAATGATTGATAGCGACGGTGTAGCGTTGAGTCTGCGATTTTGACTGACAATCAATATCTTCAATCAATGCGCTTAAAATTCAGCTAACATTGCTCCTTGCTCTCGGTCTCCCACTGTATAAGTAGAGGCACATCAAGCAAATTAATTACACCGCATGGTATAAAGCTTCTCCGAGTTTGTCACCTTTGATATCAATTTATCGTTTTTTAATTCATGTATTTACAGACTGAGGGCGTTTCAGTGAGTGCGTGCCTTGACTTCACGGATCTCACTCTCCTGTCAGGTCATCAGTTAACATAATTTGTTAAAATACATAGACTGTACCAAGAAATATCCTTTAAAGCACACAAACGCAAACAAAAGAGGTCATTTTTTTCCCCATTGTACTCTGTACTGATTCAGCGTTCCAAAATAGAATTCCCTGCACACCTCAGATAGTAAATGTCACAGAAGAATAGAACGTCAATATCAAAGCAGTCGATGGAAGGTATGTGTTTAATACAATACTTTCCAAGGATTTAAAAGGTCAAAGGTAACTCTCCTGTTGGCTGTCTGCCATTCCTTTGAGGCACCGATGTCAAAAGTGTTTCTTGTCTGTCTCTTAGTCACTCTTTCTGCCTGAGTGTATCTATCTTTTCTTCTTTCTGATGCCTCTTTTGTGTCTGTCTTATCTCCGGCCCCCTCGTTTGTTTTGGGTTTTTTTCCCTCAGGTCATACTGGCCAGCAGTTGCTCCCCGAGTGGCGTTCTTTCATTTATCTCCTGACTTACTATTTGATTGTGGTAGCACTGACACATTCTTAGCTGAGATTCACTCCCTTTTTTATTCCTCTGCTTATTCCTCCTCTCATTTAATTCCCTTTCTACGTTTCCTTTTTGTTCTGCTTCTCTCCTCAAAATCAAAAGATTAACCTTGGAGAGAACAAAGTGGCACAACTAAGCTGACCACGTGTATTAATCCATTTGGTCCATCCATTTCTCTTACTGCATCTACACTGTGTAAAATTTCCTCAAGGAGGTAAATAGAGACTGTTCATGGGGTGTGTGCCAAGCACTTTTCCGGAGTGACATGATTTTGTTTGCGGGTTGCGGTTATAGCACACCAATCTATCGGCTCTACTGCACATAACTGATGGATTGAAGACCGTAAAGTAGCTGTCACTCACTCTGCTAATGGAGAAGGTGACCCCTGGCTTGCCAGAGCACACGCCCATGAAGCAGAAACGCAGTTGCCAGTAGAACAGGTGCTCGCAGATGAAGGTGATGAGCGACAGAGCCATGGCCGCCCCCAGCATGTAAAACACGCCTGCCATATTGTCCACGTCCAGCTGGCTGCTCATCACTTCATTCTTCTCATTGTGGCAGATGCCAGTCAACCAAAGAGCCTCTAGCTCCTCCATTTCACCTAAGGATGAGAGGAAACAGAGGGAGATGATATGAAACAAGAGAGCAGGGACCAAAAGGAGGGTGAGGGGTGAAACAGATTTTGATTTGAGTCAAGCATATGGCTAGTTTGAGGAACGAGGGTTAAGATGGAAAGTAAAGCAACAGTAATTTTGTGATGTCTGTCCTTGAGTGTGTGTGTGTGTGTGTGTGTTTATACATGTATGTGTGAGAAAGAGAAAGAGACAGAGAGTTAGAGAGAGAATGAGTATATGTGTGTTTAGCAGCACCGAAGCGCTGCAGTGGTAAACAAATTAAGGCCCCTACAATGTGCAACATTTGTCATGTCGCATTACCCAAAACGAAGCCCCACTGGAGCTAATTCTCATTAATGATTGATTACGGAAGTCGCTTGTGATTTGGATGCCAACTCTAACAGGGGCCCCTCAGGGCCCCGGTAGCTTTGGAAAGCAGATGAGATCAAGCAAGTCACTCCACTTAAAGTCCAGGAGGTCCGTCCCCTAAAGACTGCATCAGAAACGACAAGAGGGCAGAAATGTCCAATGGGATAAGTCTAACCGTATCAGCGATGGGTGGTATCCTACACCAAGGGGAATCCTTGTCCTCTTTCCCCTATCAGTGGTAGAAGAGAGAGCGTCTATCGGGCTTGGCTTTGCTGTGTGCGTGGCTATCAGTTTTTTTCTCTAAATAGGCCACTCATGGAAACCTTCCCATCAGCAGCAAGCGTCACTATGACTTTGAAATCCTCCGAGACGGCCCACTTCATATAGACTTGACATTCGAGGTCATACCCCTCTTCCATCATCACCTACATGTCTTTATGAGTGTATCTGTGAGTGTTCATGTGTATGTCTAACTGCATGTGTGCCCAGATGCAGACACACTTGACGCCATTTCAATACACTTGAGAAGCTCACCAAGTTATGCTTGACACTTATAACTAGGGCGCTATTCTTGGCCCCGGATCCTATGTAGAATTATATGATAGGTAGGGGTGGGGTGGGGGGGTGTAGATTTACAGTCTGTGACACACCTGGGCATACCTTCAGTAGGTATCCAACAAACTAAGTCATGTTGATGGCAATGTGTGTCCACATACGTGGATGAATTACCTCCCAGGCAGAGACACAGAGGCGGTAACTAGGCCAAGACAATTTTAGAAAGCGAACACCCCATGATCTTCATCTCTGATGTTCAGACAACACTCCAAAGTGTCTCCCCTCACTGTTAGCTGCTGTGTATTTTCCATGTAAAATGGGGCATGCCAAAGTATGCCCTTGGAAGTTCTCTTACAAATTCTTCTCAAATATTAATTTTTTGGGGGGGCAATAATGTCATTAATTGAGCTATCTGTTAAAGGGCCAGCAAGGAGCATAGTAAAAAAACAAAAACAAACAATCATAGAAAAACCACAGTCAAATCAGCCATGTTTTGTGATTATTATGTCTGAAGAATGTAATCCAACAACAACCGAATTACTAATCCATCTAACGGTAATCCACTATCAAAGACATTTGGAGAATATCGCATTAAAAAATAGTTTTATTAACAGTCACCGGGGGGGGGAGGGGGGGGTCAGAAACAGGAGGGGGGGGGGGGACGCACCCCACCCCCTAATGTCAGCAGATCCCTCACCTCCGTTCCCCCCCAAAAACAAAAATAAAATAAAGTATATCCTATTGTATATTTTTCTTGATTTATGCAAATCATAAAATCCTCTAATCATCCTCCAATAATGACAACGTTATGTCAGAGAATTTCTGGTTACGATCAGACGAAGTGTCAAACCATCATGCAATGTGCTTCCTTCCTGCGGAATCCCATCCCATCTAAAGGTTAATGTGTAAGACCATGGACGGTCCTCGTCCTCCAATTAAAAAGAGAGACATACGATCATTCTTTGTGGTCAAGACTGTAAGTCTTGCATTGCAGGGTCACACCTAGTGTCATCTTAATATACTAGATAGCGTCACAATATAGATATCCAAAATTAATATGTTTGCTCCTGGCATAAGTGCCTACATAATGTTAGCTACTAGCAGCGCTAGGCTGGAGGGAAAGCGCTAGCTGTCTGGTTTGAAGGATACGGTATTGGTTGTGTAATGTTAGTTTTAAAAATATGGCTTCAAAACAACCTAGCTAACAACAGTAAACCATACACTTCTGTGGTCCTTTTCGTCTGCTTGAAAGCTGTGCGTATAATCGCTACAAATGCCACGCTTGTCATCAAAAAATAAATCGTCAGTGATGGCCCAACCCAATCATTGCTTACGCGGTTTCGAATTAACGAGAGTACATTCATCAAAAATATTTTACTGTAGGCCTACTATTAATAATGTATCTGCGCCTGTAGGCCTACCTGTTTTCCAGATCACTTCCTTCTCCTGTACGAGTAAAGACGTCCCAATACGCTATAGCATCAGCAACCACCCCCCCCCGTCTCCCAGGGCAAATTCGGTCCACCTAATTGTCAAGCTCCTTCCGACCCCACTGACAGTCACCCCAATGAAATACAGTGGGAAGACTCACAAGGTCGCTACACAGAATAAAAGTACGTGGTACGCAGATCATCTGCATGCCACAGCCAGTTTTAATGTTGTCATGTCAGTTTAAATTTGACTGTGGATTTTTAATGTAAAGCTCTACAGATAGGGGTATGAGGAAACCCAGGACACTGCAGCAAGACATGCCAAAATACAATGGCACACAAAAAGATGAGATCTATCACATGTTCGAGCATAATGTTACGCAACTGATATGGTTTACTATCCTTAAAATAGATAAAAGATAGCCAAGTCTTCTGTCTCCCCATAATATACCTTTACATTGATCAATTTTGGCAATTTTGTGTTCCAATAAAGCAATAAAATGGAGATTATGGGAACAGCTGTGATTCGCTCCAAAAGCATGAGGAGAAGTCGAATAGCTCTGTCGAATGATTGCATCAGGGTTTGTGATGAGACTACGCTGTGGTTGCTATTGTCAAGAACACAGTCTCAGATATTAACTCCATACATCACAGATCTCATTGCTTTTGCCATTCGTAGGAATGCCTGTATCTCAAAGTAATATACACAGACACAGACAGACCTGAAATCTGGCAATGCAGTTCAAAGCAATACCACACTGGGATTGTGTGGAAATCGTAATTGCCCCCCTAGTGGTAATGACTGATAGGGCACTTTACCACAGCAGCAGCTTTTAATCAAATTATGCAGCAAGACTGTGTGTGGTTTTTTTTTTTTTTGTCCAGTGTTGTGAACCTGCTCTGTTTCGCTAGCTTTTTTTTTTTGTCTCTAATCAGCTCCTCTTCAATTCTCCTACTGAATCTCCTCTGATGACAGCACTTTGATTAGAAAAATTAGATCCAGCTGATCTTACTGAGTGATTATTTAGTTCTAATTTCAGTCTTTTTGGATGGATCCAAAAATAAAAAGGGTTGGGGGGGGGGGACGGGTCTCCAATACTGAATTTAACAAACCACCAACAAAACACATCATAAAATAAAAGGAACATTCCTGCGTACTAACTGTATTCCGTTTACTGACGACACCACCCAAAAGGGTCTTTGAGCGTACATTTAATGAAAAAGAATGACAAAAAAAGGTAAATAAAGAACAATAAAGGCCTGACCAAGCCGTACCATCTCCAAACAGCTGAAGGATGGCTAAGTCCACTTGTCTCTTCCAGCCAGAGTCTTTCTGGATTGCGATCCCATAACCTGTGGTAGCGAAGATGTATCCGCTACCAATGGTCACCAGTTTACACCCTTCATCTCTGCCAGCCATGTAGTTCAGGACGGCTGCATCGTAGATGAACGCGTCCAGTTTACTGTGTACCAGAAGAGAAACAAGGAGATATGTCATCTTGTTAGTCAGCTGAGGTTTTGTTTTTGCGTGGATGTTTTTTTTTTTTTGTTTTGTTTTTTTTTTGTCAATTTGGCAGTCAACAAACAACAAACACACACTAAATCATTAATCATAAAGTGTTACGCTGCTTTGTCTAGGGCAATAAAGGACATGGTTTGACTGACACGCAAAGAAATCCCCCGAGTCTGTGAGTGTATGTATATTGTGCACTGTAGAGCTATATCATTTAGTCCATATCAGGGTACAAGATGACAATGTCAAACAGATTAACTCGATTGAGGAACTATGTTTATGGTCATATGGTGTGACCTGATCTATAATAACCATATTAAGAGGCGAATAGAATAAAGAGGCAGTTATTTCAGTGTCTTAGTAGAGCTGTGTGACTTTTAGTCATCTCTGAACAAACTGCTACAGGCCTCTTTTGCATGATGCTATTATCAGCCACGGGTCCACTGGATATCCGCCGCCCACCTACCACTATATCCATCTTCTTTCCTTTTCTCATCTCTCCTGCTCTCTTTTCCCCTCCTCCTCCTCCTCCTCCTCCTCTCCCCTTTCGTTCTCCTTTTTTTCTCTCCTGCACTCACTCATCATCTCTTAGTCCTCCTCACCTTCCTCTCGCTTTCTCACTCTCTGTATGTCTCTCTCTGTCTCTCTCTGTCTCTCTCTCTCACCCTGTCTTCAGGCTGTGGAGGGCTTCATTCACGTTCTTCTGATGGAAGTTGGTCATGTAGCTGTGCATCTCTTTGTAATTGTTCCTGATATTCCTCTCCGTGCTCCCGTTGGGCACAGTCCCAAACCGGAAAGGTGGAGAAAAATCATTTGGGTGCTGGAACTGGAGGGGTGGAGAGAGAGAGAGAGAGAGAGAGAGAGAGAGAGTGTGAAAGGGAGACATGGTAGACCAAAAAGAAGTTTTCAAAAAAGGAATTTTGAGACATTCAGATAAAAGGTTTGGCGTTTGGGAATGCTCATCGATGTTTATTTTTCCAATACGAAGGAAAACAGAACTGTTCATAATTAGGGGGTATGAGTTTCAATTAAAAAAAAAAAAAAAAAAAAAGTTGGCCCACATTTTCTATAGAGCTTAACATCCTGAGAACCTGCCACAGTAGGGGGAAAAAAAAACGTGTTAAAGCCAGAAATAAACCCCCACATCATCAATTATTCAAACTTACAAGAGCCAACCAAAGTCAACTCTCTTTGCCTATTTTGGAGCCGTTCTAACCTAATTTATGCGTAGCCTTGAAATTTCTATGGCTTAAAAGCCCTGACTTTTTCGACGGCTACCTTTTTATCGCTGAGGCCTGAGACTTGGTCCACGTACTCTTCTTGGATCATGAAGGCAGCCAGGTTAGCAGTGTAGCTGGCCAGGAAGATGACAGCGAAGAAGGCCCAGACTGAGACCATAATCTTACTGGTGGTGCCTTTGGGGTTTTGGACAGGAACAGAGTTATTGAAGACCAGACCCCACAGCAACCAGATAGCCTTTCCAATGGTGAATGAGGGTCCACCAGGCTCTGCGAGAGACGAAGAGAGACAGAGAAAAAGAGAGAGAGAGAGAGAGAGAGAGAGAGAGAGAGAAATGGGAGTTAATGAGTTATTAAGCCGGGAAAAAAGAGGAGGTGGATACAGAGAGTAAGGGAGAAAAGGAATGATGGGAATAGGAATAAAGTGAAGTATTGGAGAAGAGGAGGAGAAAGAGGGGAAAAAAGAATGCAGAACGTAGAGAGACATATGAGTGGAAGGCAGGGAGGAAAGGAAGGAGGGAAAAGTCAAGGGATACAAGGGAGAGAGAGAGAGAGAGAGAGAGGTAAAAACACAGTAAAAACAGACAGACCTGTGGAGCGAAAGAGAGAGAAAAGAGAAGAACGTAAAAGCTGAAGAAAACAGTGAATGGAAAAATCTGAAAAGCTGGACGAGCCAGAAGAGAGAGAGAGAGAGAGAGAGAGAGAGAGAGAGAGAGAGAGAGAGAGAGAGAGAGAGAGATGGAGAAAGTTGTGTTTCTCACTGAGGAAACTAGTAGTGTAAGCCTAGCTGGTGCTGAGTTGCAGGGGGTGGGAGTGTGTGTGTCTCTGTGTGTGTGTGTGTGTGTGTGTGTGTGTGTGTTTGTGCCTGTACTGTCAGTAGCCCTAAGGAGCTCCATCTGACACTGAGGGAGGGAGAAGTAAAGACTAAGGAGGAGGAGGAGGAGGAACACAACGGCGTGCTGTAATTATACACCATCATAGCTCTAGCTCACAGAAGCAAACAGCACACAATACAACAACACTTATGTAAGGGTTGGTTGGAGGGGGGGGGGGGGGGGGGGGGGGGGGTTGTCGTTAAAACACACGGCCGTGGGTGCAGAGATATCTTCTGACTCCTTTCCCCCCCCCCCCCCCCCCCCCCCCCCCGTCCTTCTGTGGTGTGATAGTTGGTATACTGTACAGAACGTGTTGCTATCACAGGCCAGCGGTGCCAAAACGGAGCCATTCGCTCCGGGAGACAGAGACTGTAACCCTGACGCTGATGTCGCTGCGCTGAAGTACTCTACAGGAAAAGCAAAAGGCTGTGTGTTCTGACCGCATGAGACAAGTGTGAGAGGTAATACCGACTGATTTTCACATCGAGGCCGTGGTGCGAGAGTGTTTAATAGGTGTCCTCATAGAGACGGAATGGTGTGTGTGTGTGCGTGTTGTGTGTGTGTTGTGTGTGTGTGTGTGTGTGTCGCATGTGTTTGTGTGTGATCTAGCGTCCTCTCACCTCTTCCGTCTGCGAGACAGCGGTTATAGCCGACCGGGCTGAAGTACTCGAACACGAAGACTGCTACAGCTGACACGATCAACAGCATCACAAACATCATCACCCACACGTCTGCACTGAACGGCTCTGTGAGACAGACAGAGAGAGAGACAGAGAGAGACAGAGAGAG
>NC_044501.1:8950163-8952663 GCF_902362185.1 Chanos chanos | reverse complement strand
GTGTGTGTGTGTGTGGGGTATGTGTGTGCAAGCATTATGTGGGCATGCATGTCCATGTGCATGTGTACACATGTGTATTGAGTATGTGTGACCCGCTTATACATGTATATATACACGTATGCACGTGTCTGAATGTGTATTTGTATGTGTGTGCGTGTGTGTGTGCGTGCGTGTGTGTGCATGTCCATGTGTTTATGCTCTGATGTATGTGTTGGTGATATGTGCATGAGTGGGTGTACAAGTGTGGTTTTATGTGAGCGTGTTATGTGCGTGAATATGTGTGTGCATGCATGTATTATGTGTGCATGCGTGTATTATGTGTGCGTGCGTGTGTTATACGTGCATGACCGCATGCGTGCTCCTGTGCACATATGAGTGATGTGTGTAAGTTAGGTGTGTACGTATGCAGGCGTATTTGTGTGTGTGTGTGTGTGTGTGTGCGTGCGTGTGAGAGTGCGCGCGCTCATGCGTGTGTGTGGACATGTGTTGGACCGACGCAGTGTTCCATCGTGTGTGATGTGAACAGAGACAGGTTTGCATGGTCACATAAGTATCACTCCATGTATGTGTGTCAACAAGTTTTTGTGTTGGTGCCAGCCAAAGTCAAATCATCTGTTCAGCACCCTCGTCTCCTCCTCGCCCCTCAGCTGCCGTTTCCGTGGGCTGCCGTCTCCATGGCAACCCCCTGCCTCAGAAAACGACTCACCACCACCACCACGCAAGAAATAAATATCTGCTTGCCCCAAATGAGAGGGAATAGAGCGAACAGAGAGAAAAAAAAGGTAGGGAGAGAGAGAGAGAGAGAGAGAGAGAGAGAGAGAGAGAGAGAGAGAGAGAGAGAGAGAGAGAGGGAGAGAGAGAGAGAGAGAGAGAGAAAGAGAGAGAGAGAAAGAGAGAGAGAGAGAGAGAGAGTAGAAAATCCATGTAAAATTCTGAAAATACTATAAATTATGTGTTATAGCTGAGCTATGTGTTTTAAGGATAAAACATTATGAAAAGCACCTAAGTAAACTGTTATCTGAGACAGAAGAACAGAGGCTAAATGCAGAGCTTTCCCAATTCATTAAGTGGCTCATGCGTTTATAGCACAGTGGCGGTAACGTTGCGGTCCTTTGACACAGTCGCTGAGACAGGAGGCAGCGAACATCACGACAGCTCTGACTACTGGGCTTTTGGCACGCCAACGAGAACCAGCTACAGAGTACTCAATATCCATTATTTCAACTTTATAACACAGTAACACTAACACACAACACACAACTGAGTGAGAACCAGCTCCTGTGTGTATGTGTGTGTGTGTGTGTGTGTGTGTCTGAGAGAGAGAGGGGGAGAGAGAGAGAGAGAGAGAGAGAGAGTAAATAGAAGTCTCTGACTGAAGCTGAAGAGCGGGAGAGAGACTCACCGGCATATGAAATGCGTTACCATGGTACCCACAACCACAGTGATTTCCAAGCAATCTGCTGCGTTGCCATGGGAACAGTAATCTCACCCGAGAGAGAGAGAGAGAGAGAGAGACAGAGAGAGAGGTTTGGAGAGTGAGCGAGTGAGAGAGAGAGAGAGAGAGAGAGAGAGAGAGGGGCAGAGAGAGAGAGAAAGAGAGAGAAAAACTCTTCTGTACCCAGACTGTTACCCCCGCTCTCCTCCATCTGTCCCACTGTCCCTCAATACCCCCTGCTCTCTCTCTCTCTTTCTTTCTCTTTCTCTCTCTCTCTCTCTCTCTTTCTCTCTCTCTCTCTCTCACTTGCTCACTCTCCAAACCTCTCTCTCTGTCTCTCTCTTTCTCTCTCTCTCTCTCACTCTCCAAACCTCTCTCTCTGTCTCTCTCTCTCTCTGTCTCTCTCTCTCTCTCTCACTCTCCAAACCTCTCTCTCACTCTCCAAACCTCTCTCTCTGTCTCTCTCTTTCTCTCTCTCTCTCTCTCTCTCTCTCTCTCACTCTCTCTCCCACACACCTTCGCTTCCATCATTCTCTCTTGTAGACCCACAAGTAGGGACATGTTAGGACAGGCGCATAAATCTTTTCCTATGCTGACAGACAAGTCTATATACGGGCACATGTCCATTACACACTGTTCTCTCCCATCATATTACAGAGACCTAGAAAAGCTCCAAATCACACTTCCCAACAGTATCCCAAAGATCTCTCCCTCTCTCTCCCTCCATACCACCAATTCACACTGAGCTTGTGGAGGCAATCCAGGCTAAACTGTGCGCTGGCTCCAAAGACATACCACTAACCAATCAGCAAAACTCAAACTGCAGACTTCTGAAGAGCTTCTGTAGCATCGAAGTCACCGAAGCCATTCAAACTCTAGCTCTCCAATTACATAAAAAAAATAAAATAAAATAAACACATAAAATCCCCTGGAACCTGTCATTGACTGTCTCCAAATGTTAAGGTGATAGGCTGTCCTCAAACAACCTTGAGTCACATGTTCCTGTGCTTTTGACATGGGTAGTTTGATATAAAGGAAACCTCTGTCAGGACACTGGTCTATACC
>NC_044501.1:8932663-8945163 GCF_902362185.1 Chanos chanos | reverse complement strand
GGGGTAAGAGTCAGCAAAATCCAGGCAGGGGACAAACGAGGAAATAATCGTCGCTACCTGGGGTTTCTAAGCTTTAAGAATACAAGAGGAAGCTTGCAGATGTCTGTAGCGTCAGTATTGGGAGGAAGTCTCGCGTTGGGTAGTTCCCCGCACTCCCATTGGCTGAAGAGTTATTCTGACTTTGCTACGAGTGATACCATAAACCATAAACTTAATTCTGAGTGAATCAAATGCTTCATATAAACAGTAATGGTTCTCTATGGCACTACAAATATGGAACAGGAAAAGACTACGTTTCCCACAATTCACAAAAGTCCTCTGGATGAAACTGCAGAGTGAAGACCTTTAAGGCACTTAATACATCTATCTATCTGTCTGTCTGTCTGTCTGTCTGTCTATCTATCTATTCATCTATCCATCAGATGAATCTGTCCATTCAAAGCCCCCTGTGATGGGTAAAACTCACTCGATTGACGAAGTCCTGGTATCCAGGGTAGTAAGTGGTGACAATGGAGAAGATGTACCAGTCATACTCCTCCATAATGTTGAGCATGACAGACGCTTGCTGTTCAATGGAGGGTCCAAACTGGAAGAACATGGAGTTGTCATCCTGAACCACAGAAACACACACACACACACATAGAGGTTTGATTGTTAAAGATAGTGTGAGAAATCGTAAGTGTTCAGCATGAATGCCAAACCACCTGCTGTTTAACAAAAAAAAAAAAAAAAAACCTGTCAATTTCAGAATCGTTGTTGTTCGAAAAACCTAGAAAAAGTAGAACACTAATCTGTCCTCATAGTGGGTCAACTCATTAACTTCCACTTCATACAGTGATAATCATGCTAAAACACAGCAAATACATGCGCTGATCTCTAAACAAACTGGTTGTCTGACACAATTAAGTCAACTTTTCTTCCTTTTTTTTTTAAATTTCAGTCCATTACACCCCTCTGCCAAATAATGGTCTTGCCCAATCTGTTAAACATCAGACAAAATCAGTACTCAGCATGGAAAAAACAAAAATGTCTGAAAATAAGGTTAAGCAAAACACAGATTTTGGTTGGCACCTTAGTTCAACACTGTGTGTGTGTGTGTGCGTGTGTGTAATAATGTATGTAGCTGTATCAGTAAAGAGAAGATTTAGTCATTATGTGCGTGGAAAACACATGCATTATATAGAGTTATGCCCATCAGCCAATGCACACGCATACAAGGATACAAATGCTTATTTACATATGAGTGTGTGTGTGTGTGTGTGTGTGTGTGTGTGTGTGTGTGGCTGCACATTCGTGCGTATGCGTGCATGCATGCCAGTAAATGACGGCCGTCAGCGTGTGTGTATCCGTGTGTGAAATCAATCGTACGTGTAAGTTGTGTTAGTCACAGGGCACAGAGAGCCCTCTCTAGCTTCAGTCTACTCACTGCTCCAGTCTACATCAAAGCTCATTCCCCCTGGAGTCCTGCCCCCCCCCCCCCCCCCCAACCCCCCACCCCCCTCCCCAATCCACACCACCCCCACCCCCGGAACTAGATCGGACTGATCTGTTACCTTGATTTTACTTTAATGAGGCAACATCAGCGACGAAATGTGTGGGGATGGTAGGTCAACCCTAATGCATCTGAAACCACATACATGAATATCTTATCATGTTTACCTGAAAACACACAATCGCATGTGTGTTGTCCTTTCCACACACATATACACACACGCATGCACACACACACCCACGCATACACAGGCTTGCATACACACACACACACACACACAAAGAGAAAGAGGGAGAGAGAGACACACACATGCACGCACACACACACACACACTCCTGACCTCAATTATTTCCTTGACTCTGGGCAATGCACATCACACAGCACTCTTAACACACGTTTGTTCTCTGAATCAATCCTTTTTTTTTTTCCACCCTCTGATCCACAACAGCACATCGCTCTTAAAAATCTCCTCTCCACTTCCTCTCTCTCCTTTTTTCTTCATATTCCTCCCCACTCCACGCTAAATCTCCACACCACTTTACCCCTTGATGATTTTAGATTCAGATATAATTATACTTATGCCTCCCCCTCCCTCTCTCATTCATTTTACACTATTTCAGCCACAGTCATCCGAAAACAGCAGGAAATTCACTTCTAATCACTAAAACTAATATTATAACTGAAACCAATATAACGCAGACCTAATATTATAGGTTACAATATCATTCTCTTCCTCTCTCTCTCTCTCTCTCTAATATATCCGCTATTATGGCTTGGTTATAAAACGAGCTCTCGGCCGAGATCTCCTCCCCGCTGTGTAAGGAGGGATGGAGAGATGACGTTGAGAGGGCTGTGTGAGTGTAACGGCGCTGACCGCTCGTAATGCGTCATCGAGAGAGAGAGAGAGAGAGAGAGAGAGAGAGAGGGAAAAAAAGAGAGAGAGAGACAGTGGGGACGTTTGTACTTGAGCCTCCCCCAAAAGGGCACAGCGTGAGCTGGAGTGACCCAAGACAGGAGGGGGTTCATTCTGAGAGACAGAGACAGAGAGAGAGAGAGAAGGAGAGAGAGAGAGAGAGAGAGAGAGAGAGAGAGAGAGTGTAAGAGCGGTGAAGCTGAAGTTCATAAAGTTAGCTCACAACGCCACTGCGCCGCGGGAGGCGCATTGCCTTTAGCTCAGATGGCTAAAACGTCGCTTTATAGCCCATAATAGACCGACGGGTCGGTTTTCAATTCAGCGCTTCAGCACTTCTGTTTTATTGACACTGAGAGACGACCTCACGTAGAGTCATACAGGAGACAGAGAGAATCGGAAAGAACGGAGGCCATGAGGGAATTTTCTAGAACACCATCTAGAGTAGATGCCATGGAGCGAAACATAGATGACGTAAAGTTAACGGAGACCGGAAGAGGTAACGTCCGAGTAGTTCAAGCTAGTTAACGCTCAAAGCTAAGTGTTTTGATTCATTTAGACCATTCTTTTTGTTTGGTTTTGCGTAGTCAATAGAAGGAGTTTGTAAATTAGATACCGCAACAAAAGTTGTGGATTCTGTCCTCCTGATATAGCTCTTGCCCCCTGGTGTGCCATGCACGCTACTTTACCAAGATTATTAGCTAACGGTTAATGTACTTTGGATTTCATGAGCAAACAGAAAGCGTTAACTATTCTTCTTATTCTTGAATGCAGCTCTATTCTCACGGCTCAGTCACCAATCCGAAGGATTTCTGGCGGTACAGAACAGAACTTCTGATGACTCATAATTCCGAAGAGAGAGGGAGAGACTGTTTGGTTTTATGACGTCGTCAGAATCTTTGTGGGATTGGAGGAGAACTGGGCGCACCGCGGATGCACCGCGGAGAGAGAAAGCCGCGCGGCTTAGTCGCAAAAGGTGTTTGGAGCCTCTTGGACAGATCTGAGCTACCATAGGGGGCTTTGATGTGGGTTTGAGCGTAATTCCTCGACTCTGGAAGCTGCCAGAATGTTCCAGAGAAGTTGTGTCAAAATCCAGATTCAGTGTACACAGTTCAAAATGTCTGTGTGAGCACGTGTGCTTTTTGAGGTTTGTGAGGGGCAAGGGAAGTGCAGCTGGTGCGTGGAGGGAAAAAAAACGACAGAGCCGACTGTTTACAATATTCTTCAGTTACATTTCAAATGAGTTTAGAATAATGTCACCAAACTCAATTGGACAGCTCTGCTCACATTCCAAGAACCATTCCGCTCCGGAATGACATGTCGAGCGTTCTTCTTTATGTCTCTGATAAACAACATCATTCAAGGCTAAAAAACAATTGCCAAAACAACATCACTTTCACTCTCGGGGAAAAAATGCGTTACTAACATGTCTATTTTCTTTGATATATTGTGCTGAACTTGGTCATCAGAATCATGTCAAATGATTTTTGTGCTTTCGGCTAATTGCTGCCCTACACAGACACAGACACAGACACAGCCACACACACACACACACACACACACACACACACACACACACACACACACACACACACAACAGTGTGATCTGGTGAGTAATACGTCCTTTCTTTTAACTCTCTTTTTGGAACACTCTTTTTAATGTCTTCTTTCAAAGTCAATCTCTTTTCATCCATCAGTTTTTTTTCCCCTCCACAATACCTTTCCTTTCTTTTTTTCTTAGTTGTTATCTTTTCAGCAACACTAGTACCATCATCAAATCCAATTCATTATCTGTTTATCTGTTCCATCCTTTCATCTTTTTCATTTCTCTAAATCACTTTCTTGTAATCCTCTTCACCTCTTTAGTCATCTTTTCTTTTCATTCTTTTCTTTTTTCCTTCTTCATCTCTTTGTTCTGCGTGATTTCTCCTTCACCAATCCCTCTTTCATGATATCACTTCATCTTTTCGCCGCTCACCCTTTGAGCATCTCTCTCTTATTTCATTCATTCAATCACCTCTAATTTCCTATTATTCTCTCCACAGTATTCCCCTCTCCTTCTCTCTCTCTCTCTCTCTCTCTCCCTCTCTCTCTCTCTCTCATAGCCTAATTGTTAAGGCTAAAATTTCTTTCCTTTGATAGAAACCACAGGCTATTTTTGTCTTGGGTGATAATTCATATTGTTACACAACAGCACTTGCGAGTTCTTTTTGTGTTTTGGGAGAGGAGGAAAGGAAAAAAAAAAACAAAAAACAACCTTCGCGTGTTGTTTTGTGACGTCTAGAAATCTGTCCGTTTCTGTGCGTTCAACTTCCATCAATGACACATCTGTCTGACCATCCCCATCTACGTCAGGGAAATAAACAAATGCCCCGAGAGAGAGAGAGAGAGAGAGAGAGAGAGAGAGAGAGAGAGAGAGTGGTGGAGAAACTATGACCCCCTCCCTTAATGTACAGAGCACCACTCTTCTTTCAGAAGTTGAAATGAAGGAAGAACAGATGAGTGTTTATGACACTGTCTCAACACCTGACCGTACCTTGGTGGAGAGTCATGACTTGCAGATATGTCTTGCAGTCTAAACTAAATACGTTCAGACAGCTAAATGACTAGCATCTATCTTCAGCGCCAGAGAAACATCATAAATGGAATTATTTATAATGAAGGTCGGAGAACAATTTTTCGAATTTTTCTCTCAGAGATCCTGTCAGCTAGAACGGCATCTATTTCACTAATCCACGTTAATAACCTTCGTCAAACCGCACTCCTCCACTGTGCAATTCACTCTCACGTAAAGTCACCATTTCATGATAGCTAGGCAAACGCCCCCCCCCCCCCAACCCCCACCCCACCCACCCAAAAAAAGAACAAGAGTCCAACCCAAAGGCTGCCGCTATGTCGTTGAAAATTCAAACTGCCGAATCAACGCTAAGAAAACAAATGTACTGAGCTTCTTTGGCTGAAGCGTCTCCTGTAAATCACAGACATCAGCAAAAACAGACGGATCGACCGTTTCCTCAACAGTCAGAGGTCAGAGGTCAGATCTTCGTATCACTACCTTCACGGGCACGATCGGGCGAAGTTCAGCCTACGGGATTAATAACAGAACAACGGGTGCTCCTGTAATGACGTAATTTCACTTCTAGTTATCTTAGTTTTAAAAAAAAAAGAAAACATTAGCTATATAAAGCAGAAAAGGGGGTGACCTAAGTCTGTATCTGTGGTATGAAAAACAATGACCTCTTTTCTGTTCCCTTTTCTATGCTTCTCCCCCCCCCCCCCCTTCTCTTTTTTGCCCTCAAGGCTCCTCAGAGGAAGACGAGAGCAAAGGCTCTTCACCCGTTTCTCTCTCTCTTCTCTGATCCCTCGTTCTTGTTGCTTTTCTTTCTGAGAAAATGAGTTGTGCCACTGGGTTCATTAATTGTTGAAAGGTTTCTTCCATTATCAGTCCTTGTTACACTATTTCTGTTTCTCTCTCTCTCTCTTGTCATCTTCTCGCCCCACCTTTCTCACTCTCTCTCCCTCTCCTTTCATCCTCCTTTCTCCCTCCTCACTTTAATCTCTTTATCTACTCTACCTATCTTCTCTGTCTCTCCCTCTCTCTCTTTATCTAACTCTTTCTCATCTCTCGTTTCTCACTCCACACCCAGCTTCTGTCTCCATCTCTCCTCCTTCTCTCTCTCTCTCTCTCTCTCTCTCCCTCATGTCTCGTACTAAACCCTTTCACCACCTCTTCTGGTACGTTACTCTCATTGGCTGGGAGCCAAACTCCCTCCACTACCCCTGAGAAAACTTTAAGTGTTTTCCGTCCTCCACCTATCGTCTGGGAGAGCGTTTGGAGCCGGTTTTACCGAGATGACGGGAATCAGAACTGGCAAATCCTCCGGCACGTTCTGCGGGGCGGCACTCCCAGTTTGGCTCAACAAACAATTAAAGATATTCCGCCGAGCCCGTGGGTAAGACGAGGAGAGGAGAGTCGCGGTGCGGTGCGGGGATGGCTCGGTGACGGTTTATTAAAAATAAAACAAACCATTACAGTAACATTGTGTAATTACCATGCACTTATACATGACTGTAATGTGAAACTGTATGTGACATCATTTCAGATGGTGATGGTGATGATGATGATGATGATGATGATGACGACGACAGCAGTGACAGCGACGTTGTTTAGACTGATTATGAATATTTACTGCATGCAGTCTGAACTTCTTGCCACTCATCACTGCATGTAGTACATTTAATGTTTGCTTTTTCTCAAGTGAAGAGTTAGCCCCATTTGCACTCAGTGAGAGAGAGAGGGAGAAAGAGAGAGAGAGACAGAGAGAGAGAAAGAGAAAGGGAGAGAGAGTGAGAGAGAGAGAGAGAGAGAGAGAGAGAGAATTTTACTCAGAAGAGACACTTTAGCTGAATTTAATGAGACTTTTTGCATCTCATAAAGAGGTCACGGTTGCAGTTCTCTTGGCTCTCTAAGTGGGCTTTGGCATGAAATGAAAAGAGAATACATTGCATTCCCTTCATTAAAACTCCAACCCTGTGGGTCCCTCTGACCAAATAGCAAGTATTTAATCTTCTCTTCTTTTTTTTTTTTTTTTTACCCCCCTCCTCAAACTGTGTGATCAAACTATTATTCATTTATTTTACCATTCAACTTTTTTTTTTTTTTTTTTTTTTAGTTGTTGTGTGAAGAAGTAAAAGAGACACATAAATGCGAAAGAAAGCAAAATGTAGCTAAAGCGCTAAATTCTCTGCAGACTAGCCATGTGCTGTTCGTTGGCTTTGTACGGAAAGATAAAAGGAAGCGAATGTAGCTACCATGCTAACATCTCCGCAACCACAAGCGTCCCATCGCTCATTCTGTAGCGTGTAAAGCTAACATCATGACTTTCTGCCAGACGTCTAAGCCTGTTTGTTCATTAACTGAACGAGCTAACACGTTTAACAATGAAACTGTTATTACTAATTCATTTTCTTTTTAAAAGATTAAAACACTGAGAGAAAGGATTATTTGAACTCTCAGTCCATAGTGGTATGCTACAAATTTCTCACTTTACATGTCAAAAAAAACATCAAAATATTGACCTTTGTTTTTTCACAGCCAGTTAACTGCATGATTCGTTTGCTGTGATGAGCAGAATAAAAACGAACGCAAGATGGTATTGTCAATTCGCATCAAAAATGTTATCTTGCTAATTAATGTCTCTCTTGTACCGTGGTACATGAGCAAATTATGCCTTGTGTACATCAGTGTTACGTTACCATTTTAAAAACATCTTTGTTATAACCTACTAGGGCCTGTTGGAGAAGAGGTTCTAGCAGGGCCAAGGTTAACTGGCCTAAAAATGGTAAAGTCAACACAATCACTATGGTTACTGTCATACTATAAAATTTAAAATGAAAAAAAAAACAAAAACAACTCAGTTTGGTCCATGGCACTAGCATTATTAGCATCGCTGAGAGGTATAGTGACTCTCTGACCTCTCCCCCTCTCTAAGTCACGAGAGAGGTAATGTAAATAGCCACAGCTAGCCCGGGCCGGCCCGCAGTCAAGCATGCATTCTGTTTCACCGCTGTCGCTGTGACACATACACACGTGCACACACACACACACACACACACACACATTTGAATAATGTAGTTTCCCAGCATGAAAAAACACGACACGTTTACCTACATGTAAACACACAGAGATTGACACAAAGATTAATACGTAAAAATGAGCTGAAGTGTATGTACAACATGCAGTATATGAATGTGATGAATAAACACATACACATAAACACACACACACACACACACAAACACACAAACACACACTCGGCAATAACATTTTTTCCCAGGAAAGAGAAACACACGCAGCCTCATCCTAGAAAATACACACACACGCACATACACACACACACACACACACACACACACTCGCACTCACACGCACGCAGACCTGCGTGCGATTCAGACAGACACTCATTGGTAGTGGACTGCTCACTGTGTCAGAGACACCCAAGATGGGGCGAGACTTAAATGAACTGTAATAACATAGAGGCTGAAAACACTTCAGCCACTGGAGCTCAGCATCCCTCTGTTCATTACTCAATACACACAGGCCTGCGTGCTACGCAAAAAAAAAAAAAACCCTATTCACTCCTACTGTCACACCACCTAGATATATATTTAAATCCTGTTCGATCTGACACAAAAGTCGCAGATTTCTCTTTTCACTGACTCTTTGTATCTCTACTTCTGTGTCTTCTCCATCACTCTTTTTTTTTCTTCTCTCTTTTGCGTTCTCTCTATATTCTTCCTCCTGCTCCCCCCCCCCCCCCCCCCCCCCCCCCTTTTTTTCTTTTTTCTGCTCTCCTTTATGCTGCAATGAATTCGTAATCAAAAGGGATCAATCTTGTGTTTCTAAAGTTAGATTAGGCACACGTTACAATCACAAAACCCTCTTTCTCTCTCTCTCTCTCTGTCTTTCCTCTCCCTTTTTCTCCTTCATTTCTTCATTGCTCTTCTTCCTTTTTTTTTTGTTTTTCCCCGAGCATGCCGAGAATGATGGAAATAAGGAAAGAAAGGATAGATATTGGTAGCAGTCTGAATATCCTCCCATTCACGTCCCTGACAATACACCAGCCATTTCACTCAAACTGTTCAGACAGGGGAGAGAATGATGGAGTGAGGGTGTGAGACGAGAGAGTGAGAGAGAGAGAGAGAGAGAGAGAGAGGGAGTAAGAGAGAGAGGGAGTAAGAGAGAGAGAGAGGGAGTAAGAGAGAGAGAGAGAGGGAGAGGGAGGGAGGGAGGACCAGAGGGAGAGAGGCGATATTATTTACCCTAAAGTGATGCTAATAAAGGTTTTTTGAATTAATTTTTTTTTTTATTTCAGAGAGAGACATTGGACAAGGATTGATAGAGTGAATGTGAGAGAGAGAGAGAGAGAGAGAGAGAGAGAGAGAGAGAGAGGGAGGGCGGGGCGGGGGGGGGGGGGTCAAAGGAGAGGTGGAGTCAATATGTGGAATCACTTTTGACCCGACGGTCTAATTAAAATCTCAGGCCCACAGAGGTAATGGAGCTCGTTAGTGTGAGAGAGGACAAGAGCAATTAATCACTCACAGACAGAGGTAAGCCCCCATGATGTACCAATACACACACACACACACACGCACGCACACACACACTCACACACACACTGTGTACACAAATGGATAACTGTTATCATATTTGCACCTGAGCCACATTGAAAGAGAAGACTTGGGTGTATGTGTGTCTGTGAATGGTCTGGCCGCATTAGTATGTACTGAGGTAAACTAGAGATCTATTGCCTGCTACACCAATCCATTAGTTAAAGAATGAAATAAAGAAAGAAAAAAAAAGATAGGGAGCGAGTGAGTGAGTGAGTGAGAGAGAGAGAGAGAGAGTGAGAGAGAGAGAGAGAGTGAGAGAGAGAGAGAGAGGGAGGCAGAGCAGAGGAGTGCGGAGCTCAGAGCAGCGTGAGTGCGTAGGGGTCTGAGCAGTATGAATCTGTGTGTGTGTGTGTGTGTGTGTGTGTGTGTGTATGCGCTGAAGGTGTTAGGTGACAGACGTGTTTACAGCACACTGAAGGCTAAATACACGCAGTATTCTGCCTCATATTTCAGTACTCATACATAACCATTCACAAATATTCTATATACGACACGTACCAAAAAAAAAAAAAATATCTACAGTGAAAAGGCTTATACGTGAACGGATACTTCAGAAACAGTCTATGTCGTGAGAGATAAACTCACTCAGGCTCAATACATACCCATATAATCTCTATACAAATTCATCTTCACTCCTGGTGCTGTTAGATACATATGTTGTTCTTATATTAACAAACCTTTTAAAAACTGACATATTGAGTCATATATTCAGTTTAGATGTTCCATAAACTGCACCTAATGCATGGTAAGGGCCTGCAGAGAATACTACTGCTACTACTACTACTGATAATAATAATAATGATAATACCAGTTCATACTAGTTCATAAACAACAAAATAAGAAACTTAATTTCATTTGACACAGCTTTTCATTTCACAACCTCACCGTTCCAAACGACGCACGGGTTTATAAACCAGTGACACGTATTTATACTGGTTATAAACTGGTTATGTCGGCTGCGTGACGCACAGTGCATTTGTAGCGTATAAGGGGCAGCTCTGTGCGTCCGTGCAGAGTAAAATAAGGCGTGGTTTAAAATGCAGCGGACTCTTAAAGGTCAAAGTTGGGAGATGTGGTCGGGAGAAAAGGGCCTTGCATCATTTTGCTTTGGTTAAAATGTTTACTGCTCCTGTGTGACGGAGACGCTTCATCAAAGGGCTATTAGAGTAATGAATCAAAGCAGTGCTCGGACCAGCATTCACACACCACACACAAAAACAGGACTGTCATCTGACTACTGTGTGTGTGTGTGTGTGTGTGTGGGGCCCAGGGTTGTGTACACCCCCCCCCCCCCCCCCCCCCAACTCTTTCTTATCTCTCATTCTTCATCCTCCCATCCCGCTTCTCTCTCTCTCTCTCTCACTCTCTCTCTCTCTCTCTCTCTCTCTCACTCTTTCTTATCTCTCATTTCTCACCCCTCCATCCAGTCCAGCTTCTATCTCAATCTCTCCTCCTTCTCAGTCTCTCTCTCTCTCTCTCTCTCTCTCTCTCTCTGTGTCTCTGTGTCTCTGTTTCTAATGAGAGTAGGATGTGATGGAGAGCTGGGGTTTCAGTCAAAGTCAAGTGCACCCTCACAATAAGAGCCACACTGTTCATAACGCTGTCACTGTCTTCCACTGCCACTCCACTCTCACTCTCTCTCTCTCTCTCTCTCTCTCTTCCTTTCATCCTCGAGATTCTCATCACTACCTCCCCCTCTCCTCTTCTTCTTCTCCTTCTTCTTCTTCTTCTTCTTCTTCTTCTTCAATCTGACATCTTTTCCCTGCTACTCTCTTCCACTTCCTCATTTTAACCTACATTTTTTCCCCTCTTTCTGTCTGTCCCTCTCCCTCTCTCCTTCTGGCTGTGTGTGAGTGTGTGTGTGTGTGTGTGTGTGTGTGTGTGTGTGTGTGTTTCGTGTATGCATCTCTCTCTGTCTCTATCTCTCTTAATCACCATCAGTTTTCGCCTTCCTTCCTTCCTCTGCTTAATCTGTCTTTCTTATTTCTCTCCTTCTCATTCTTCTCTCTCTCTCTTTCACTCTTCCTTCATTCTCTGCACTCATTTCCCTGCAGATTTCCCTCTCTCTCTCTCTTTCTTCCTTTCTGTGTTTAGTGTTAATTCATATTGGCTAAATTGGTAGGGTAGTGCAGTCCCACTCACGCCAGAAGCACTTAGCAAAGCATAATCAATCTTTCTCTGGTTTATTCCTCTCTCTGTCACTGTCTGTAACCCTCTATCCTTCTCTTATCCTTCTCTCTCCTTATCTGGCCTCTCTGTATTACACCTTCACTCCTTCTCTCAGGAGTCTTCTCCATCTCTCTCTCTCTCTCTCTTTTTTTTCTATTTTAAGAACTAATTATTTCTTTAAATGCTTTTCCTGAGTGGCTCACCTGTCTCTGAAAACTAAAAATGTAACCAGACACACAAGTTTTTCTCTCCTTGTCGGCACTGTACACCTCCGTTTGAATCTCTCTCTCTCTCTCTCTCTCTCTTATTTCCCGTTGCTTTACTTCCTGACGAGCAGCAGCTGCACTGTCAGAAAAAGAGAGAGAAAGAAGGGGGGGTGTACAGAGAGAGAGAGAGAGAGAGAGAGAGAGAGAGAGAGAGAAAGGGGGGTGTACAGAGAGAGAGATTTCTAATTCAAAGAGACATGCAGTGTTGCCGTGGCAACGTAGTTTCCATCGAAACAGTCTTGCTAAAGATGCCATTAGTGTGAAAAAATACCCACTTGCACTCTGATGCACTGTATACTCAGATACATACACGCACAAACACATACACATACACACACACACACACACACACACACACACATGCACGCACGCATACACACACAAACACACACACACACACACACACAAACACACACTCACCAAGACAAGGCAAATACTTGTATACACATGACACACAAATGCATTGGACACACACACACACAAAACGAAC
>NC_044501.1:8920163-8925163 GCF_902362185.1 Chanos chanos | reverse complement strand
GACAGGGTTGAAAACACTCCTCAATTCCATCTATTTATCTACAGCCTCCTGTGGCATGTGTCACAGACCCCCCCCCCCCCCTCCCCCCTTCTTTTTCTGTCACAGGGAGTCTCTCACATTCTCTCTCTCAAACTCTCTATGACTGTTCCTTACATTCCGATTCCCCCTTGTCTTTTCTTCTCTTCTCTTTCTTTGGTGTCTATCAATCCACTTTTAAATTCCTCCTTTTTTTTTTTTTTTTTTTTTTTTTTTACAAATTTCAGCATGTCGTAATTGCATGTTAAGACACCTCCGCCTCTTGCTTTTCGTTCACACCCACACACATCATTTTATAACGCTCTCTTCTCCTCCTCTCTCTCTCTCTCCTTTTTTTCCCTCCAGCATGGTCCTGCTCTATCCATCTCCTTCAGCTGACATGTATATCTATACCTCTTTTTTTTAGGCACATTTTAAGGATTCGGGAACAGAGGGCGGCGGACGTTTTTTCTTTTCGAAGGAAAAAAAAAAAAAATAAACGATTTGAAAACATTTTGCTGTAATTGCTTATTCTTCCGCAGAGAGGGAGAAAACAGCGATATAATGAAACATATTGTAAGCTGCATCGTGCTGTGTGTAAAATATCTGTTCCATATTCAAATCATGATGTCTCTTGTTAATGTCTTCACCGCCGGCTTCAGTCCAAATCTGTTTAACTCGGTATAGACAAGACATCAGTAACATACACAGAGATGTCTTATACATGAAGCAAAATGATAAGAAAATATTATTGTATTTTGTATAATATTATTATAAATTGTATAAGAAAAGGGCATACAAGGGGGTGTGGGTGGGGGTTGGGGGGGGGGGGGGGGGGGTTGAACGGTTTCTAAGTTTAATACTCAGACTTGAGATCTTGTGGGGGAGGGGGCTTCTAGACTTTTCAGGTACATGTTTGTTTATTTCTTTTACTTTTACTTTGCTGAAAATGGTCAGACTCATTTTCCAAAGAATAAAATATTTCGCTTTTTTTTTTTTTTTTTTTTTTTTTTTTAACTAACTCCATTTACCGATAAGACCCTTTCAGAGGAGAAGGGACATTTGACTAATGGTTCGGCCGTACTCTTATCTTCTCTAGATTCTCCGGGCGCTCTTAAAAAAAATGTGTAGAACGCACGTCTAATGAATCTAAAGCACCTGCTCGTTTGGAGTTGCCATTAAGCGAGAAATAAGTTGCTCTACCCTCTGCTTGTTAAGCATCGCTGTTCTCCCTGTCTGTGTCGGCCACAATTGGCTCTCCAAACACATCTGCAGTCTCACCGACCGTTGGAATGCGGAGTTTAAAATATACGAGGGGATGACGAGGTTGAAAACATAAACAAAACGACGCTCGTCAGATAAGCTTCACCAACCCCCCCCCAAAAAAAAGAAAAAACAACAAAAAAAACCCTACAGTTGGCGTCTCAATTTGGTTTTAGCATCAAACTTAATGATACTGAACAAACTTGCCTGTAGTTAAAGAGAGGACCATAAGATGAAGAAGTGAGTTGGTCATGAAAGAATCGACGGACACTTAAACAGTTGCTAATGTTCAGTATTTATGATAAGATTTTAAGTTTCAGCTGCCAATGCAGGCTTCTCACAGATTCCTAAAATGTCCTCTCCTTCCAGAGCTATGCTCTTATGTACGCTACGCGTGTCGCCACTGGAAAATAAGGAAAATATTCCGGGTTCCGATTTAGAATCCGAGACGACAGCCGAGACTACGTATGGTTCTTCTACGCTTCTGTGACATCAAATTCCATGACATCAGACATTGGAAAGCATGTTTTCTACGGATATGAACTTTGCGATTATCCTGATTAACATGTATATGAGGGAGTGTAGAGTTCATTCCTCCCAGGCACAAACATTTGTGATGCCTGAGAAGGATAAAGCGACGGAGCTGGAGAAAAAGTAGCTGGCTAATTCAATTAGGTCCCTCCAGACCCCTAAGATCCTTTCAACACACTGCGGAAAAATGTGCTACGCGTTAATGATTGTATCTATTCTATCACAACATTATTCTCAGTAAGAGAAAGAGAGAGAGAGAGAGTGAGAGAGAGAGAGAGAGAGAGAGAGGGAGAGAGACTAGTTTCTGCTTACAGAATCTGAAAAGCTATGTTAACTATGAACTATGAAGAGGATTAAAAACAGAAGTTTGAATGGAGACATAAAAGGAGGTGAAGAGAGGTGTCGTGTTTCTTATGCGTCCACATACGTCTCTGGCGGTTCAGTGTGTTGAGAGACCCGCCTTCTATGTCGTGTCAAGAGAAAGAGATGCAATCATGGATAAGTTAGTTTAGAGGAACAGTAACTGCCTTTGAGTGTTGAGTTTTAATTGTCCCTGTTGAAGAGCGGTGTTGAGTGGTGATGTTAAGTAGTAATTGACCCTGTTGAGGAGTGATGTTGAGTGATAATGTTAAGTATTAATTGTCCCTGTTGTACGGAGCAGTTTTGACCGGTAGTGTTGAGTGTCCATCAATTGTCCCTGTTGAAGAGCAGTGTTGAGTGGCGATGTTAAGTATTAATTGTCCATGTCAAAGAGTTGTGTTGAGTAGCAATGTTGAGTACTAACTGTCCCTCTTGAAGAGCAGTGTTGAGCAGCAGTGTTAAGTATTACTTATCCCTGTTGTAGAGAAGTGTTTAGTGGTAGTGTTGAATGAGTGCTAATTGTCCCTGTTGAAATGCAGTGTGATGAGGGTAATGTAACATCTGCGATTAATTTCACAGGTTTGATTCCAACCTTTTAAACTTAGATTAGTGCTGAGAGCCTTTGGCTACTCTGCGGGCCTGATTATTTGTAACACTCAAATATATTTGGATAATATCAGGTCATATGATGATAAACTTGGGAATGGGATAGGGTTGATGGAATAGGGTGATGCTGTGTTTTAACTTTTTTTTTTTTCAGTTTGGTTCGTAAAGGAAATTGTTGACAAAGCTGAATAAAATTAGCCATACAAAAGTAGCGATGATCACCAGTGGTCTACGCTCAACTACCGTTGAGTGAGTAATGTTGTTTTTTTTTTTTTTTTTGTCGGTCACTGCTTGTGTTGTGTTATGTTGAGCGTTGTTACGTAATGTTGGGTTGCGTGAAAACTTTGTGTAATAATGCTTTTCTTAAATCGAAATGTTCTTTTATTTTCTTTTTCTTTCTTTCTTTCTTTCTTTTCTTTTTTTTCTTTTTTTTTAAAGAAGTCCACTGTGCTTGTGTTAACACCGACACAAAGTGCTTGTGTCTTTTTTTACTCTGCAGAAAAGGGACGGGGAATGTATATATTTACCTCCCTCTCTTTCCATATGTGGCATTTGCTAAAAGTCTCCCTGACATTTCTTTTCGGTCTCTTCCCTCGCTCCGTCCGTGCTATTCCCCCCCCCCGTTCTCACAGCTCACGGTGCTAACAGAATAAACCCAGAACCCAGGCACCTTCTCTCTCTCTCTCTCTCTCTCTCTCTCTCTCTCTCTCTTTCTGTCTCTCTAACACTCTGTCTCTCTCGTTCACCCTCTCTCTGTCGCTCTCCCCCTTTAAACACTATAAAAAGATCCATCAGAGCCTTCAAAGCAACATGAGTCATGTGGGAGGCAAATACCTCCTGAAAAATCCAGGCAAAAAAAAAAAAATATGTGCACAGAAATATGAAGGGAAAAAATAAAAAAATCTCACCCGTACACCTTTTGACAGAGCAAATCTCTCCTTTCACCTCATATTCCTCAACTTACCATTTCCTCATTGCTTAATATCGACAACACATTCCTCAGCAGGGGCGTGAGTTTCTCTCCTTTTCACACAGACCGCAGCCCGTATATTCAACCACCGCATTCTGTTCACTTAGAGCAAGACTAGGTTTTCAGGGTTTTTTTTTTTTTTTTCCAAAAGGATGTTGGCAACCTCGGGGAAAAGACTTGATTCAATCCGTATGTATTAGCTCAAACTGAAACGGTATGACTCTACGCTTTCACAATAAGAGTAACAAGGAAATTAAAAAGACTACATTTTCTACACTAATTTTGCTGGGAGAAGACAAAATTACACAACTGTGCGTCAGTAGAGCCAGTAAACACAAAACGACACTCTGACGTTGACACACTTAGCTCAGTTAAGAGAGAAACTGTGCAGTTTGTCTGCTCCAGATTCGCCCATTAGAACTGGTCAAATGACTCATCACTTCCACCTGGGGAACTATTGTCACTGAGAAGTCTACACAGACGTGTCATATCTCTTCAAATCCTTGCCAATCTGTCTGTTCTCTTTGCGACACAAATGTTTATTTAACACAAATTCAAGATCATCGCTATGAAATCTCAAGCTAGCCTAGCTTTAGACACACCTCTAAGTTCGACCAAAATACATCACCGGTACATTAAGAAAAAAAAAAAAAAAGTTGCCTGTCAAGACAGCTCAAATGGAGTGACTTAACCAGGTGAATGCTCTTACCAATAGCTTGCTGATTGTGCTGGATTGTGCTTTTGATAGAATCAGTTTCTGCGTTGACTTACCGTTTTAATGGAACTGAATGCTGTCACCATGGTAAAGTGCATTGTTATTTCTGCCACTAGGTAGAGCATGATCACTGTACATTTTCAAACGTGAATTTATCAAAACTATTGCTTGTACCCAAGGTTCAGTATCACTTCCATAAAAGTATTTTTAATCTCCAGATATAGTAAAACAAACTAATTAAAGTAATAAAGTTCCAATATGTATTTTGCCAACATACTTTGTCCCAAAGGGACTGCCCTCTGGTTAACAAACGGAACAGCTAATCCAGATGAGCCGAAGCACTCAGCGCTACGTACCTTGGCGGCCATTATCATGGAGGATCCTCCGCGAATACCCAGGATGGGGATGTGAGTCTGGGCAGAAATGAAGTCCAGGATCTGGGCGATGGCCTCTTGGTCGGTGTCGTCCCCGAACACCACCCCCTGGAGCCAATTCCGAGACATGAGGGCGCAGATTCGATTGATGATGCTCTTGGGATCG